>NC_134709.1:24658799-24912799 GCF_043290135.1 Rhipicephalus microplus
GAACAGAACAGACCTGGTGGGGAGCGATTAATGTTGCAAGAAATGGACTGATTCGGCGCACCAAAATGTTAGCCAAGAGCTTGTAATCTACATTGAGCAGGGTAATAGGGCGCCAATCTTCTGGTCGCGTGGACATTGGGTCTTTCTTGGGAACAAGTGTTATACGGCCTTTGTGGAAAGAAGTTGGAAGTGTAATATCTTGGAAACACTTGCGAATGATGCGTGACATAGTTGGACCAATGATAGGCCAGAACTGTACATAAAACTGTTTAGAAAAAGTTTATTCTCTCCTGGGACGCAACAAAGCTAAGGGACAAGCGTCTGTATAACAGGCACAATAACAAACAAAAGACAAAGCACAACATACATTACACATTTAAACAAGTGTCCAAGTCCGTAGGATGTCCATCGTTCATAGTACTAATAACTATACATACACTACATAAATGCACTAATCACAATATGGACAATGTACATGATGATATATGTGCAGAATTTACAAGACTTGGTGAAGATGTTAGAAAATATGTACAACAGGTATCAATATTCATAAAAGTTACATAACTTACAGCGTTAGAATGAAGTGCATATATAGAAGAGCTCACACCAATATGGGACATACACAAACACATAAAATAGTAAACACATACTGATTACATGCACCAATCAGACATTAACAGGTGACCTGGCTATAGGAACCAGGCCAAGTGGAAGACTAATCGAACGCGTCTGTCAACTGCGGACAGAAAGCGGCACGACCATTGACGCAGAAATTCTTCCTCCCCAAGGAAGAACAATTCCTCCGACAGAAACGATAAGAGTTCAAAGTAGAGGCGTTCCAGAATCGGAAAAAGAGCACGACGACGATGACCTGCCGCAACAGCTTCGCACCTATTACGCCATAAACAAAAGGCTCCCGCAGCTATTAGAAGGCGTGCAAAGCGACTACGCGAGCAGCGACCAGATGTTACAAAGCGATTAACACCTAGGCCACGAAAACTAGCGTTAACTGACTTCCAAAACGCCTTTGCGATGACACATTGCTTCAGCATATGCTGGTTAGACTCCTGTAACGGGCAGTTAGGACAAGTGGAAGATGAGACCATGCGCCACCTCTCCAATCTGTCCCGTGTTGGGAGTACTCCCCATCCAAGACGCCACATAAAGTCACGGAGGTGACCAGGCTAAAACGATGCCGTTATCGCGCTCCACGAGACATGTCTCGATCGTGCTAGACGGGCTGGAGGAACCAGAGGAAGCAGAAGAGCCGCCGTTGTATCTACGATGCGGCTTTCAAGAATGTCCACATCGGGACAAACCTGCTGCGCGTGTCGATAATATGCTACTGCCGTTGAGTAAAATGCAGGCACGTTAAGTGTTTGCGGTGCAGAATTAAGCCGTGCATCAGGTAGTAAATAGCGTAGTTTGGTGCCCAAGAAATAACAGGCAAGATCACGCGCGGGGCACTGATCACCATGCAACAACCGAAGTAAGAATCGTAGGGCAAGTAGCCGGCAGCGAACAGAGACGGATGGGAATGCGAATCCACCGCAGTTTCTCGGTTGCCCAAGAGCTGCTCGGCAAACCAGCTCTGTTCCACCCGACCAGAAAAAGGAGCCAATGAGGGATTGCAACGACCTGGTGATTCGTAATGGGGGCTGTAAGACGTGAGATATGTACCATGCACGGCCGCAAAACACCGTCTGTGCTAAATACCTTCTTTCGAGCATCGGTAAATCATACTCTTGTGCTTCCCGGACGTGTCGTTTTACATCTTCGACTACTGAATTCCACAAGGAGCCTGATATGCCGTAGGAAGTATAATCAAGCCCCAGAATACGAATAGAGTCACTTTTCTGAAGACCGAAAAAGGAACTTAGACATGCGTCTGGGGGAACCAATGAATAAATATCGACATTTGGAAAAATTTAAAGCGGCACCTGAAATCATGCCATACGTCGTAAAAAGTCGTAGGCTACGGGATAAACTGTCCTCATTCTTCAAATACAACGTGATGTCATCAGCAAATGCTGTCACTGTCACGGTACCACTACCTGGAAGAGGAAGGCCTCTAACGTAAGGGTCAGCGATTAGCGATTGAAGGAATGGTTCGAGGCTGAGTACAAAAAGTGCAGGGGATAAAGGACACCCCTGGCGAACACCACGGGTAACCGGAAATGGCGCACTCTCTAAACCATCAAGAAACAACGTGCTGCGTATATTTCGGTATGCGTTTCTGAGAAGCTCAACGAAGTTTTGTGAGAAGCCAAATGCTGCCATTACGCTAAATATAAAGCTATGTTCGAGGCGATCGAATGCCTTTTCTTGGTCAAGTGAAACCAAGAGTCCCTGAGCTTATCTTGTTAACGTGTACGCAACTATATCGCGCGTAACAAAGGAAAGACTGTGGATTTCCCTTCCAGGAATAGAGCACGCCTGATGATGACCTATTAAGGAGGGCATCAAGCTTCTCAAACGCCGAGTGATAATTGCCGCGAAAGCTTTATAATCAACGTTGAGGAGCGTTATTGGTCGCCACTCCTCTGGGCGAACTGACGATGGGTCATGTTTAGGTATTAAAACAATTCGACCATCGCGAAAGCTATCAGGAAAATCAAAGTTCTCGAAACAGCGGCAAATAACAGAGGTGAAAAGAGCACCAATGCCGTCCCAAAACGTTAAATAAAACTCAACAGGCAACCCGTCCGGCCCGGGGGCCGAGCGACGCTTCATAGAAGACAGTGCCTCTTTCACTTCATCAGCTGATGAACTTGTGCAAAGTTGTTCAGCTACTTCAGATGAAATTTGAGGGAGCCTACTTAACATTGTGGCTGTCTCGGTGGTACCGCGATGTGATGACATTGTCGTACGAGCCATGTTGGCAAAGTGATCTAGGAAAACTGATTGATCACGTGTCGGCGGCAACGCAGTGTTTAAGGATCTGGCAGCCGGGGTTGCAACTCGTCTCGACGAGTTGAGAAGCGAGCTTTTCGCAAAGCGTAGAACCTCAGAGTGAGCACATTGATTACGTCTGCAACGCCAAGCAGCCGCCGTCAACGACGAAGCTGCAATAAGGCGTTGAAAACGACCCCTTAACTCTCGCTGCCATGCGCGCATCAAGGGAATTAGCTGATCAACCTGAAGAGCAATACGCAGCTTTGTGGCAGTGTCTGCTAGTACTTCGGACGTACGGCGTCTAAGGGCCTGACCTGCTACTGAGCAGTGTAAGCGCCACTGTGTCCGGAGCGCGTCCCACACCTCCGGACCGCATCCCAAAAGAAAGGCGTGCAAGATTCTAGATAAACTGGAAAGTGAACGCGCGTCGTGCAGTATGCGGATGTCAAGACGCCAAGGTCTTACTGATGATGGAAGGGTAAAGTAAGCCTCGAGCGTCACTGGTCAGTGGTCTGATGTAAATATAAACAGGGGATAATGGTAATGTTACTGCATCAGAGTGCGATACGTAAGAAGCTAGCACGCTCGGCACATAGGAAGGATCCAACCGACCAGACGACGTGCTACGCCGCCAAGTCCAGGCATACTGTGGTGGGGGGGGGGGGGGGGGTTAGAAAAAGGGGGTAACGATTTAGAGCACAGAGTACTGTTTAGAAAAAAATATTTACAGCATGTACAGAACACAAAGGCTTCATGCCATTCCAGTAACAGGGCATATACACCTCGGCACATCTATATTTCACTACCAACATCACTACGTTACAGTGAAGACATTTGCTCTAATATACATGACAATGTTGGCATATATGTACACAAGAACTCAATGCGCACAGGGTACTTGTTTAGAAAAAGTTTATTTACAGCATGTACACAACACAAAGGCTTCATACCATTCCAGTAACAGGGCATATACACTTCGGCACATCTACATTTTACGACTAACATCATTACGTTACACTGAAGACATTTGCTCTAATATACATGATTATGTTGGCATACATGTACACAAAAATTCAATGTGATATCACGATACAAGGGTATAACGATACAATAGATCCGAATAAAACACAATTTGTAACAAATGAAATCATATATAGCAACTCAACGGGCGCTATTTAGCACCAAGTAGGTCGAAAAATGAGTTGTATTCTATCGTGTTCCACCTTGACGAAAGGGCACGACCAATGCCGCAGAAACTCTTGCTCCCCGAGGAAGAAAAGCTCTTCGGAGAGGAACGCGAGGATCTCTCGTTTCATTCTCCCCAGTATCGGCCACAAGGCACGCCGGCGGCAATTGGCAGCTACGGCCTCACATCGGTTTCTTCAAAGGCTGAACAGCCCCGCAACTATTAAGAGAGCGGAGAAGCGGCCACGCGGAAATCGGCCGTTGGACACGAAAGTTTGCACACCTTGTCCCTGAAAACCAGCATTTACCGCGCGCCAAAAAAGGCGGGAAACCACACATTCAAACGTCGCATGTCGATTGGTCTCTACCATGACGCAGTTGGGGCAAGTGGAAGTGCGAACTACCTGCCATCGCTGCAACCATTCTCGCGTGGGGAGCAAGCCCCAGCCCAACCTCCAGACAAAGTCTCTGAGATGCCCTGGCAACACTGCGGCAGTTATTGGTTTCCAAGCGCGGTTCAATACAGATTGACGATGCTGGGGCACCAAGGGCCGTAGAACGGCGGGCATTGTGTCCACCACTTTAGAATCGGCCACCTCTATCTCTGGGCACGTAGCTTCCAAACGTCGGTGAAATGCCAGAAGCGCTCGATACAAAGATGGTAATTCAGTTGATTGGGGACCTTTGTTTATTTGGATATCTGGCAAGAAGACACGTAGTGATGGCCCCAGATGGTAGCGAGCCAGTGTCTGAGCGGGCATGTCATCATTGCTTAGTATTCGCAATAGAGTGCGGAGGCACAATGTAGAAGCCGCGACGGAAACACCGGGGAATGCAAAACCGCCTTGATCTCGCGGTTGAGCTAACGCTGGACGCGATAGCAATTCTGTGCCAATAGAGCAAAAAAAAATTAATTGATGCAGCTTTGCACTTTCCTGCAGACGTGGAGCGGTGGTTTACCAGAATGGCAAAGGTACCAAAATTTTCCTAGGTACACCGTTTGAGTTAAGTATCGGCGTTCCAAGAGGGGGAATTCGAAGTACCTGGCTGCTTTGATATCATTTAGAAGAGTTTGTACAACGGATGACCACATGCTATCCTGTATACCAAATACAGTGAAAGTAACTCCGAGTATTGAAATCTCAGGAGACCACTGTAAAGGCGACGCGATGTTGATACGACCGCTGGGGTTGCCAATGAAAAAATACTGTCTTTTAGAAAAGTTTAACCTTGCACCGAAGATAATACCGAAATCATGGAATGTATCAAGAGCATGCTGCAGCGACTGTTCATTATGTACATATAGAGTGGTATCATCTGCATATGCAGCGACCTTTACTTGAGTGTTACCGGGTAGAGGTAAGCCACGAATCTGCGGGTGATGTTCAACGGCCCTTAAGAAGGGCTCTAATGCATGGATAAATAACACTGGGGAGAGGGGACACCCTTGACGGACCCCACGCGTGACTCTAATTTCGTGACTCTCACGGGAATCTAAGTAAAGGGTACTTTCTAAATTAGTGTACATCGCGTTGATAAGGTTAATGAACTTATCCGGGGATCCGTATGCATGTAAAACATTTAGTATGTAGCCATGTTCTATGAAATCAAAAGCTTTCTCTTGATCTAATGAAACCAACAGTCCTTGCGCACATCGGCTAATGGTGTATTGAATGATGTCACGCGTTAACCACGTATGGGTGTGTATTTCTCGGCCCGGAACAGAACAGACCTGGTGGGGAGCGATTAATGTTGCAAGAAATGGACTGATTCGGCGCACCAAAATGTTAGCCAAGAGCTTGTAATCTACATTGAGCAGGGTAATAGGGCGCCAATCTTCTGGTCGCGTGGACATTGGGTCTTTCTTGGGAACAAGTGTTATACGGCCTTTGTGGAAAGAAGTTGGAAGTGTAATATCTTGGAAACACTTGCGAATGATGCGTGACATAGTTGGACCAATGATAGGCCAGAACTGTACATAAAACTGTTTAGAAAAAGTTTATTCTCTCCTGGGACGCAACAAAGCTAAGGGACAAGCGTCTGTATAACAGGCACAATAACAAACAAAAGACAAAGCACAACATACATTACACATTTAAACAAGTGTCCAAGTCCGTAGGATGTCCATCGTTCATAGTACTAATAACTATACATACACTACATAAATGCACTAATCACAATATGGACAATGTACATGATGATATATGTGCAGAATTTACAAGACTTGGTGAAGATGTTAGAAAATATGTACAACAGGTATCAATATTCATAAAAGTTACATAACTTACAGCGTTAGAATGAAGTGCATATATAGAAGAGCTCACACCAATATGGGACATACACAAACACATAAAATAGTAAACACATACTGATTACATGCACCAATCAGACATTAACAGGTGACCTGGCTATAGGAACCAGGCCAAGTGGAAGACTAATCGAACGCGTCTGTCAACTGCGGACAGAAAGCGGCACGACCATTGACGCAGAAATTCTTCCTCCCCAAGGAAGAACAATTCCTCCGACAGAAACGATAAGAGTTCAAAGTAGAGGCGTTCCAGAATCGGAAAAAGAGCACGACGACGATGACCTGCCGCAACAGCTTCGCACCTATTACGCCATAAACAAAAGGCTCCCGCAGCTATTAGAAGGCGTGCAAAGCGACTACGCGAGCAGCGACCAGATGTTACAAAGCGATTAACACCTAGGCCACGAAAACTAGCGTTAACTGACTTCCAAAACGCCTTTGCGATGACACATTGCTTCAGCATATGCTGGTTAGACTCCTGTAACGGGCAGTTAGGACAAGTGGAAGATGAGACCATGCGCCACCTCTCCAATCTGTCCCGTGTTGGGAGTACTCCCCATCCAAGACGCCACATAAAGTCACGGAGGTGACCAGGCTAAAACGATGCCGTTATCGCGCTCCACGAGACATGTCTCGATCGTGCTAGACGGGCTGGAGGAACCAGAGGAAGCAGAAGAGCCGCCGTTGTATCTACGATGCGGCTTTCAAGAATGTCCACATCGGGACAAACCTGCTGCGCGTGTCGATAATATGCTACTGCCGTTGAGTAAAATGCAGGCACGTTAAGTGTTTGCGGTGCAGAATTAAGCCGTGCATCAGGTAGTAAATAGCGTAGTTTGGTGCCCAAGAAATAACAGGCAAGATCACGCGCGGGGCACTGATCACCATGCAACAACCGAAGTAAGAATCGTAGGGCAAGTAGCCGGCAGCGAACAGAGACGGATGGGAATGCGAATCCACCGCAGTTTCTCGGTTGCCCAAGAGCTGCTCGGCAAACCAGCTCTGTTCCACCCGACCAGAAAAAGGAGCCAATGAGGGATTGCAACGACCTGGTGATTCGTAATGGGGGCTGTAAGACGTGAGATATGTACCATGCACGGCCGCAAAACACCGTCTGTGCTAAATACCTTCTTTCGAGCATCGGTAAATCATACTCTTGTGCTTCCCGGACGTGTCGTTTTACATCTTCGACTACTGAATTCCACAAGGAGCCTGATATGCCGTAGGAAGTATAATCAAGCCCCAGAATACGAATAGAGTCACTTTTCTGAAGACCGAAAAAGGAACTTAGACATGCGTCTGGGGGAACCAATGAATAAATATCGACATTTGGAAAAATTTAAAGCGGCACCTGAAATCATGCCATACGTCGTAAAAAGTCGTAGGCTACGGGATAAACTGTCCTCATTCTTCAAATACAACGTGATGTCATCAGCAAATGCTGTCACTGTCACGGTACCACTACCTGGAAGAGGAAGGCCTCTAACGTAAAGTGCCAACCACTGGCACGCGTATGCTTGCGCCTACGCGTCAAAAGCGTCTAGTCGCGCCTGTGGAGGAAAAGGGCGTGCAACTACTGGCACGCGTCGACCACGTTGACGCCCACGCGTCCAAGGCCGATGCGCAATGTTGCTTGATCTTTTGGCTTGGAACTGTCCAAGTTCAGCACAGAACGGCACGTTCTCAACTGGAGCGGGAATGTATGTTTCAGAGGATATGAGAACACGTTAACAAGTTGATAGTGCTTCAACCACCACAGTTTAGACTATTTTAGAGTTAATTGACATTTCAGTGCCCAAAGTAACTACAGCGGTAGCACCAGATATCAACATCGGTGCGTGTGCCGCTCCCGCGAATGAACATTCGCGTCTAGCATACTGTACGGCTATCATAGGCGTGTGCAGGGCTCTCCTTAAGGGGGGGGGGGGCAAAAGTTTGTCCCAGTGCCCCTCCCCAGGGCTGACTTAGCACCCCCTCCCTATTATGTTAATATATGGAATTGACATTGAGCTCCCCCCCCCCCCCCCTCCTCTCTGCGGTGAATGAGGCGTGGCTGCCTTCCTGATCAGGTTTACAAACCACCGGGTTTCTATACCTGCACTACCAAAGTTACTAACAATATCTTGTATATGCTGGTACCTTCAGTATATTTACACAACATATTTTATATCAGTCAACTTAATAATCACGCCTGCAACTTCATGATCTGAGAGATTTAAGTCAGTCATAAGACTACAATTGAGGCCAGAGTAGCAGGCTTTCGGTTGATGTGTGTGTTCGAAATATCCTCTAATGCAACAAAGCACACCCGGTTCTTATTGACACAAGAGATATTGGTCATAAGATAGGAACCAAATACTGCGTAGAATGCCTTCGGGCATTTTCCATAGCTGAAATGTGCTCTAATGCAACTAACTGTGCCTGACACTTCATGATGTGACAGATATTGGTCAGAATATTTCAACTGAACCTTGCACTGGAAGACTTCTGGACGTTGTCTTTAGTCAAAGTATTCTCTAAAACGACAGACGACACCCAACTGTTCATGAAGTGACAGATATCGGTCATAATATTAGAACTGAAACCTCAATACAAGACTTCTGGACGTTGTCTTTAGTCAAAGTATTCTCTAGAACGACAGATGACACCCAACTGTTCATGAAGTAACAGATATCGGTCATAATATTATAACTGAAACCTCAATACAAGACTTCTGGACGTTGTCTTTAGTCAAAGTATTCTCTAGAACGACAGACGACACCCAACTGTTCATGAAATGACAGATATCGGTCATAATATTATAACTGAAACCTTAATACAAGACTTCTGGACGTTGTCTTTAGTCAAAGTATTCTCTTGAACGACAGACGACACACAACTGTTCATGAAGTGACAGATATCGGTCATAATACTATAACTGAAACCTCAATACAAGACTTCTGGACGTTGTCTTTAGTCAAAGTATTCTCTAGAACGACAGACGACAATCAACTGTTCATGAAGTCACAAATATCGGTCATAACATTAGAACTGAAACCTTAATGCAAGACTTCTGGACGTTGTCTTTAGTCAAAGTATTCTCTAAAACGACAGACGACACTCAACTGTTCATGAAGTGACAGATATCGGTCATAATATTAGAACTGAAACCTCAATACAAGACTTCTGAACGTTGTCTTTAGTCAAAGTATTCTCTAGAACGACAGACGACACCCAACTGTTCATGAAGTGACAGATATCGGTCATAATATTAAAACTAAAATGTTAATACAAGACTTCTGGAGGTTGTCTTTAGTCGAAGTATTCTCTAGAACGACAGACGACACCCAACTGTTCATGAAGTGACAGATATCGGTCATAATATTAGAACTGAAAGCTCAATACAAGACTTCTGGACGTTGTCTTTAGTCAAAGTATTCTCTAGAACGACAGACGACACCCAACTGTTCATGAAGTGACAGATATCGGTCATAATATTAGAATTGAAACCTTAATACAAGACTTCTAGACGTTGTCTTTAGTCAAAGTATTCTCTAAAACGACAAACGACACCCAATTAACGAAGTGAAAAAACAGCGCGTAACACAGGACACAGGACAGAGAAGAGACGGACGAGGCGCCCGACACAGCGCCTCGTCCGTCTCTTCTCTGTCCTGTGTCCTGTGTTACGCGCTGTTTTTTCACTTCGTTGACCATGTACCAACCGGCCCAAATAAGCACTTTAGGACACCCAATTGTTCATGAAGTCACAGATATCGGTCATAATTATACAACTGAAACCTGTAAGGAAGACTTCTGAATGTTATCTTTAGTCAAAGTATTCTCTAAAACGACAAACGACACCGAACTGTTCATGAAGTCACAGATATCAGTCATAATATTGGAACGGAACCCTGTATGGAAGACTTCTGGACGTTCTCTTTAGTCAAATTATTCTCTAAAATGACAAACCGCACCAAACTGTTCATAAAGTCAATGTTATCAGTCATAATATTGGAAGTGAACCTTGTATAGAAGGCTTTTGAACGTTGTCTGCAGCCGAAATGGCCTGCAGCCAAAATGAACGTTGTCTGCAGCCGAAACAACGCACACCCTACTCTTCATGATGTGACGGATTTAGGTCATGAGGCTGTAATTGTGCCCTGTTCAGAGGGCTTTGAATGATAAGCGTATTGGAAATATCCTGTCATGCAAGAAACCGCATCTGGCTCTTAATGATACAACAGATACTGTCATAAGAATGGAACCAAGCACTACGTAGAATGCCTCTGGGCATTTTTTGTAGTCAAAATATGCTCTAATGCAACTAACTGTACTTGAAGTTTTCATAATAAGACAGATATTGGCCATAGGGCTGCAACTGAACCTTGTAGGAAAGACTTCTGGATGTTGTCTGTAGTTAAAGTATTCTCTAAAACGACAAACCGCGTCTAACTCTTCATGAAGTCACAGATATCAGTCATAATACTGGAACTGAACCCTGCATGGAAGGCAGCCAAAATGTTCTCGAATGCAATAAATATACCCGACACATCACGATGCAACAGATATTAGCGACTAGATTGGAACCGAGCACAGCGTTGAACACTTTCGGATGGTATATTTATTTATTTTCAAATACAGCTGCTCACTGTGAGGCTACTGCAAAAGTGGCATACATATATACAAAATGAAAGAATATAAACAGTAATATCACATTAAGTGTGCCAAGGTAAACAAATATCACTACCCTTGAGTGCACCCCTGTAATAAATGAGAGAATTAGGACATTATTATAATACAAGTGCCTCCAAAAAGTCAGACACACTGGGATTAGGAATCAAACCAAGTAGATGAATCCAGTGTTTGATAACTTTATTTGAACGTGTTAGAGAACTCTACAAATGACTTCTAAGCTGGGTGGTGATTGCGGATCAGTGCTGTGTTGAAGACTTCAGCACTTTGCTGGTAGTTTAAATAGCCTTTAACATCTACAAGATGCATCTGACACTTCTTGATGAGACAGACATTGGTTTTGAGATTACAGCCAAGCACTGTGGCTTTAGCATGTCATTAATTGTCAAAATACACTATAATGCAATAAAGCATGCCAAAAATTTTTGATGGGACAGATACTGATCAAAGGATTGCACCAGAGCACCGTACAGAAGTTTTGGCAAGTTTTCCAACAGAACTACACAGAATATGCTTAAGTGAATGCGTATATATAGTCCAAGTTAATGCATATACTAAAAAACCGAACAGAAATGAAGGACTCCTTGGAAACACATACAAATATTCAATGTTCAGAACCATCGAATATATTGAGCTCATTACAGTCTGGAGGCACAGATAAATACAAGCACAGCTCTGAAAGGACTCATAAGTCACATGAGGTACTTTTTGCATTTCTTCTACACAAAGTGCAGTACCATACTAGTGTACCTTCATTCATTCTGTGCATACATGTGGTGATCTTCTCTTCCCACAATCGTGTCATCGTGCAGCTGATTTCAAATCAGGTGCTTCTCACAAGGTTTTCAGTTATCTGTCCAGCTGTAAACAGATCGCGCGTTATGTTATAGTAAACTGTAAAATGACGGAGAAGCGCCATTGTATGCCTATAGCTATGAGTATCAGAATGAACTACAAATTAAGAATGTGTGTTAGAATGCCTCCAAACAACGTATGTGCTACTGAGCGTAGCACAGAAGCAGAAGAAGCGAGAAGTGAAATAGCAGGCAATACCAGCAGCACTTAATCATGCAACTTTCTTTTTCGATCACCACAGCGACGCACGCTCGAGTTTCTGTCTTGTACGTGAATGGAAATGAGACCGCTGACAGCCCAGTGTGTCAGCGTCGCTGGTACCCGACACGAAGTCGCATCTCACTGCTACCAACCAGCGCACGCTTATGATTAGCTTGGCAACACACAAAAACGATTAGCACCGAAGCCAACGAATGTTTCCGCGTCATACAATTCGCGAATACACTTATATAAGTACGTACGTTTTCACATCACGGAAATGTGTTGGCTAGTGCGAGGTTCGCTTTCAGCGATGATGAATATTGATGTTGAAAACAAACACAAACACAGTGCAGATAAAAACTCCTCCGTATGACCTACGCGATATTTCGGTCGTCGTATATGGTGTCTATGTTCCGACGGAAACTACCGTAGAGTTTTTTTCAGCCGATGTGCCTCGCATGTGCTGGTTCATACGAACTAGATGGTAGAGGCCTGCGCTGGATGCAGATGACACCGATCTGAATTGCCTCCGCGGTAGGCGAGGGCTCACGCTCAAACCTTCGAACCTCCGAAGTATGTTCGCACTCGTTTTTAGCACAGGAAGTCACAGATGAAAGCACAAGAACACCGACATGCTCCTTTCGCTCGGCCGACGATCGCACAGGGGTCCGGCGCTAGCATAGCCGGCCGGCATTCGCTGGATTTGTCGGCGTCGCTCGAACTCGGCACGAAACCGCGTCACGCTGGTAGCACTCGCAGTCGTTCGTCGTTTCGTTGTCGTTCTAGATTACGAAGCGGTCATTCAGGAACGTTAGAAGTAGTTTTCATGCTTGCTTTCAGCACTCGGCTGTGCCTTCGAAGCGGCGGCCATTAGGCACAGCATTCGGAGTCATCGCGGCCTCTGGTTGGTTGGCGCGCGGCCTCTGGTTGGTTGGCGCCGCTGTACGCGTGGTGACGTAGCGTACGCGAGGCGAAATATCAAACCCGGCTTGATCCCTCGCGCCTGCTCGCGTATTCCCCTCCGAAGCCGACGCCGAGAGGCGCATTTGACGCTTTTGACGCGTAGACGCGAGCGAACGCGTGCCAGTGGTTGGCACTTAAGGGTCAGCGATTAGCGATTGAAGGAATGGTTCGAGGCTGAGTACAAAAAGTGCAGGGGATAAAGGACACCCCTGGCGAACACCACGGGTAACCGGAAATGGCGCACTCTCTAAACCATCAAGAAACAACGTGCTGCGTATATTTCGGTATGCGTTTCTGAGAAGCTCAACGAAGTTTTGTGAGAAGCCAAATGCTGCCATTACGCTAAATATAAAGCTATGTTCGAGGCGATCGAATGCCTTTTCTTGGTCAAGTGAAACCAAGAGTCCCTGAGCTTATCTTGTTAACGTGTACGCAACTATATCGCGCGTAACAAAGGAAAGACTGTGGATTTCCCTTCCAGGAATAGAGCACGCCTGATGATGACCTATTAAGGAGGGCATCAAGCTTCTCAAACGCCGAGTGATAATTGCCGCGAAAGCTTTATAATCAACGTTGAGGAGCGTTATTGGTCGCCACTCCTCTGGGCGAACTGACGATGGGTCATGTTTAGGTATTAAAACAATTCGACCATCGCGAAAGCTATCAGGAAAATCAAAGTTCTCGAAACAGCGGCAAATAACAGAGGTGAAAAGAGCACCAATGTCGTCCCAAAACGTTAAATAAAACTCAACAGGCAACCCGTCCGGCCCGGGGGCCGAGCGACGCTTCATAGAAGACAGTGCCTCTTTCACTTCATCAGCTGATGAACTTGTGCAAAGTTGTTCAGCAACTTCAGATGAAATTTGAGGGAGCCTACTTAACATTGTGGCTGTCTAGGTGGTACCGCGATGTGATGACATTGTCGTACGAGCCATGTTGGCGAAGTGATCTAGGAAAACTGATTGATCACGTGTCGGCGGCAACATAGTGTGTAATGATCTGGCAGCCGGAGTTCCTAGTCGACTCGATGGGTTGAGAAGCGAGCCTTTCGCAGAGCGTAGAACCTCAGGGTGAGCACATGGATTACGTCTGCAACGCCAAGCAGCCGCCGTCAACGACGAAGCTGCAATAAGGCGTTGAAAACGACCCCTTAACTCTCGCTGCCATGCGCGCATCAAGGGAGTTAGCCGATCAACCCGAAGAGCAATACGCAGCTTTGTGGCAGTGTCCGCTAGTTCTTCGGACGTACGGCGTCTAAGGGCCCACCTTGCTACTGAGCAGTGTAAGCGCCACTGTGTCTTGAGCGCGTTCCACACCTCCGGACCGAATCCCAAAAGAGAGGCGCGCAAGATTCTAGATAAACTGGAGCGTGAACGCGCGTCGTGCAGAATGCGGATGTCAAGACGCCAAGGTTTTACTGATGATGAAAAGGGAAAGTGAGCCTCGAGCGTCACTGGTCGGTGGTCTGATATATAAACAGGCGATGATGGTAATGTTACTACATCAGAGTGCGATACGTAAGAAGCTAGCGCGCTCGGCACATAGAAACGGTCCAAACGACTAGACGACGTGCTACGCCACCAAGTCCAGGCATACTGTGGTCCATGCACTAGTCTGTACGTATCTATCAAAGAGAAACATAAAACTATGGTGCCGTCAATCCGCAGCGAACTGCTGACGAAGCCAACTTACTAGCACGCCACAAAATTATGCTACGTTAAAACACCTCCATACTTGTTCTGGTTAAACCATTCACTTTTTTTTATAACTATCAGGTTACCAGTTTTATGAAACTTAGGATCAAGTCTTATAACGAAGATTTGTAGTGGCTGCTTCGTACCCTTAAGGCAAACGTTTGACATTCTAAAATATTATACCGAATGTTAGCGTGAAGATGGCGAAAAAATTCAAATACGGAGCACCACAGGTAAATATATATTGTTTCAATACCGTGACCAGGAGCGTGCCGAAATGAAGACCAAATAAAATGTACACCTTTAGACCCGAGGGAGTAACCCGTATAAGCGTGAGTTTCACCCTTGTAAACGTTAATTGTGGAAGTCTTCCCGGAAAGTTTGCTTTTCGGTGGCATCGCCATGGCGTCTTTGATGTTCTCCCAGCGTTGGACAGCGTCTCGAGTGGACGAACGGAATGCCCATCGGCGTGCAACCTTCATAACTTGTGTGTGACGATCGTGAAATCGGAGTTCTCTTAGTGTGCGCAATATTGTTACGTAGTCGTGACGTCGACGAAGGCAACCGTCGGCGTGTCAAATAAGAAACTTTTTATGTGGCCGGACTTGTGGCCAGGAAACTGAAGGACAGATTACAGTGATGCGTACTGGTACTCATAGTGGCAAACAGAGCGTCGGCCCTCGAATAAGTGACAAACGCTGACGAGCATCGGCATTTATACGTGTGCTGCCTAATCTACTCCTCGCTATAATATTCCAGAGTACAGAGCACTGCACTGGCTCGGGCCGGCACCGTTTAATTGATTGCTGCAGTTTGCCGGGTAACCGATTGTTGAAGCTTTGGGCTCGGGTCAGGCTTGATACTGGCCCGTATTAGGTCCGGGTCTCATACATATTGGTGTAATAGCGTGTGTACGCTGTTTGGCTTTGTTATTTAGACTTGTAATTCAACCTCTTTTGCTGACTGAAAAGCTGGCGCCTCCTGAAATGAAGCCTTTAGATTACGCATGGCCCACATGAAATGTCCTTCCACATGGGCACTGTCCCTGTTGAAGTTTGCCTTTTTTATTTTCCAATCTTCCTTGCCCATAAGAAAGAGTGTTGCTCGCTGGTAATAGGTGTGGCACGCCTTGACAGATCTACGGTACTGTGGTGGAATAAGGGTGAGAAAAACCACCTTCGTGTTTCAATTGTTAGAACGTATAGTGTACTTTGGGGTCTCTTGCTGGCCGTAGACTCGACAGCCTTAATTTATGTAAAAACATCACCACCGCAACTATCATTACCATTCTTGCATGCGCTGTTCAGATTACCGTGTTGGTCCATATTTATCTATTCAGATTATTAGTCTGTAATGGGTCATTATTTCTATCAAGATCCATTGATAGTCTGACTGCTTGCTCAGTAACAATTTTCCTTTATTCAAAGTTTTATTCTTAAACTAATTTCCCAGCTCGGTCTTAGTTCCCATGTCCATTACTTTAAACGCTTTGCCGCATGGTGCACAAGCCCCTTTGTGGGTGAGCGTCATCCACACGAAGTCATCATCGTCTTCGTCATCTAGCCAGGCGTGATCTGCATGTTCCTACGCACCATAGTCGTTCCACGTCTGCCGTCAGCGCCTAGCTTCCAGAAGAAACGCCCTCCAGATCTTCGCTTATTTCATCAAAGGCCGGGGCTCTGCAGCAGCTGTGAGCAATGCCAGCGAACGTTTCTGCTGCGAAGCGCTCTGGGCCGAGCTGCAAGAGTGAGTCGACGCTGGTGTTGAATTCTACGAGCAGCGGTGGTGGCAGCTTGCCTTGAAACACGCTCGAGCGGACCTTTCAGAACTCTTCGTCCGCCTCGCCATGCACCGGGAACAAGGTGATCGTCGAAAATGTACCGCCCGCGGAAATTCCACATCCGTTCTCGAACCTTCGTGCTCGCAAGGTGAGATCCCGACTAATCGAAGGACCACTCCAAGAGACGTGCCTGGGAACGTCGGGGTCGTCATCGGACAGCAGCGTGCGACCATTCGCTCGAGAAGGGTCGTGAAAGGAGCACTTCGGTAGGGTGTTTTGGTCGCGTTGACTGCCTCGACCACGCCCGAATTCGTTGAAGAGGCAACCATCTTCATGGTCAGGTGTGCGGGCGTGCACGACCAGTTCCGAGTCTGGCCTGACACGCGTCGTGCGCTGTGTTTGATTGATAAGTGTGGTTTAACGTCCCAAAACCACCATTTGGAGCCGCCGTAGTGGAGGGCTCCGGAAATTTCGACCACCTGGGGTTCTGTAACGTGTTGAAGACAGCGTGACAGTCTCTCGGACCATGAGGCACGCTTTCTGCCTTATTGGGCCAACACCTATTCTAAGGTCGGTTCCACACTCTTATGCTGCGCAAGTTTAGCCAATGACGAAGAATGGGCGGCAGCAGCCCGTTCATCAAAGGTTGAGCTAAGCAGCCGCATTTGTTTGCGGTCTCTGGCAAGACGGTCGACGGCGCTCTCACGTTCTCCTGACTTATTAGCAACTATGGAGCTCGGTGCACCCGCGCGAGCAAGTCCCAGCAAAGACGAGCAATAGTTACGACTGTTTTTTTTTGTTCAATTAAACGCAGATAACGAAATATGCCTTTTTACTTGTTCCGGTTTCCATAAAGCAGAATCGCTAGATCGAGGTCCGATGGGCTACATTTGCAGCCGTGTTCCGTTTCATAAGCCGAGAGTATGATAAGTGTTGCATCGTGTATGAACGTCTGCGCCCTTCTCATTCACTTTGTTTTTGCGGCGTATACCTCACTAAAAAAAGTTGCAATTCGAAGTGGGCTTGGCGTGATGTAATGTTCGTGGTAATATAGCCACTACGGGTTGTTTTCGCATTCGAGTTGCCTCCAGTGAATTCATGAAGGATCCCATGACGGATTTAGCACGAGAGCGTTCAACAGATTATTTCTTGGAATTTCCAGTGTCGGTGATGGCATCGTTGGTTGTGAGCGGGAAATCGGCGTTGTCCGTGAGTACAAATTGGAGATAGATACGAATAAATAAATAAATAAATAAATAAATAAATAAATAAATAAATAAAATGTTGCAAAGTACGAATGAGAATCGAAGCCAGACCTTGTGCGCTCCTGGCAGACGTTCGAACACGGAGCCACACCAGTGCCGAAAGCTTCTTCGCAAAAAAGTCACAGATTTGCTGCAAAGGCAAAGCAATGAACGCGATAGCAACAAATTGGAAGGTCATGTGCAGAATGGCACTGCAGATCGAAATATGCCCCGCGTTTCTCACGCACAAGCGATGCACGAAACGTTCTCAAAGGTACAGATGAGCGCGATTAAGCGTCTCAGTTGTTAGTTCGCTGTGTCTGAAAAGCACGCCCTTTTCGCAAACGGAGACTGTGCAACACTTACAGTGACCTTTCTGTGCCCGGTAGCTACATCAGACTCTTTCCGGTGAAAGCCCAAGGCCAGCCAATATGCATGATTGTACTCACTGCGAGATAAGCAAGTGTTTAGCGTCCACCCTGCTCCCTCTACGCGGGGCAAAGTACGCGTGAAGATGAGAGCGCGCGCCGCCTCGTCATGACTTCGTGGGGACGTGCACTCATTGCATCATCTTGTGGTAATGCTGAAAACATGGTAGTTCCCCCCTAGATGCTCGTCACCAGCGGTGAGTGGTAGATACCAATATCTTGCCGTTTGACGTCGAAGGAGGTGGTCCTTCGTGGCTCAGTGGTTAACGCCTCGAATTCACACATCAGAGGTCCCACGTTCGATTCCGCGTGCCGGAGTCTTTTTCCGAGTTATTTTTCTTTCTTGCCTTTTCATATATACAGACACGTAGACATATGCGATGAGTGACAGCCACGCCGACGTCTACGCTGACACCGGTGGCAAATTTCAGCTGAGAGTGTCCATATAATTTATCGCAATAAGATAAAAAGAAAAATGAAACAACAAAAACACGGCTTATTTACAAAAAAAATTGCCCACAGCTTCCCTCGGGGGAACACTGAGGAGGATGCGGAGCATATAATTGGTTAACGGGGTGTTAAAGTGCGACTTACTTGGGTCGATGGCTAAATTGGTTAACGTGGTTGTGAAATAGGGTATTAAATTGCGACTTACTTGGGTCGATGGCTAAATTGGTTAACGTGGTTGTAGGAGGGGGTGTTAAATGAGTGAACACGTACACACGTATGCGAAAGGGCGGCGCTGGTCGAAGGGACGTCGATCATTGTGTTTGTGGATTTGTTGGAATTCATTTCACCGCGACCTTGGACGTCGACGCGCCGTACAAACCAACCGACGAGCGGCAACTGAGCGAGCGAGCGCCGACCTTGAGTATATATACAGCTCGACGGCGCATGCACTGTCAGCTGTTGAATGTTCTCGAAGCGCGACGCCACATGCGCGTCCACTGGAGAATCAGGAGAATTGTGGATGTCGAACGCGGTGTGTAGAGGAGGAAGGGTGCACAGATGGTGGAGGAGTGAAGCGCGCGCGGTGTGTAGAGGAGGAAGGGATGCACAGATGGTGGAAGAGTGGGCGACGGCGCGACGGCGCATGCGCGCGCGTCAGCTGTCGAATGTTCGAGAAGCGGTGCGGACGGCGCGGACGGCGCGGACGGCGCACTACAAGGCGCGAGTATAAGATGCTCCGCATCTAAAAAAATGATGATGAGTGGTTAAAGCAGTGGGATCGTTCGGTGTTCACGTAAATCACCCATCGTCATGGACATCAACGGAGCGGTGTGCAATTATGTACAAGGTTTATGGGTCTTTAACTTATGTTGTGCTTAGTTATGAATTTTGTTTTCCTTCATCATTCTGCTTTGTGGTAATGGGTCAAGGCTGAAGTTGGCAAAGGTCGGTTCATGTTCTCTTGGTGGTTGGTTGTTTCCAGTCATGGCATCGTAGACGTCATATGTATACTGCCAAAACTAGTCGTTGTCCGTGATAATTATTGCCATAATCATCTTCGTCTTGCTATCGCGGCTACGGCACACGTCAATGCCGCTGACGGACTAGCCTCTACCTCATAGAGTTTCACACCTCAAAATGAAATCGGTCAATCATGGCAGGATGTGCCCGTCGGCCGGAATCTCTTGAGCATGGCAGCAGCAAGGGCTTGATTGTTGATGTCTCGCTGAACGTTGGAGCCTGGACTGCGAAGCGGGGCCTTGAATAATTCTAGAATTTACGAACCATTGTTCTAAGACATGTATACACCATTTACACCGTTTTTTCTGCTTATATTGTTTCTGGCTCCTGTCGGTCTCTTGTCGGGCTGCTTTCATGGCGTTTGTGGCTGCTTGCGCCAGCGATGCTTTTCCTTGCCTGAAGGGGACATGTTCTCTACAGAATGGGCTCCTACCGAAGCTCTCATATTATGTCAAAATTGCGTTACCGATGCAAAATTGTATCATTGTCTGACAATATCCACGGATATATATCCCTGTCATTCATTTTAGCGGGGACCGCTCTAGAGAGCTTTTTTGGGGGAATTCCGGTGCTGGCGTCTCGGTCGGCGTTGGCGTTGTTGGTTTTGAAGAAAAAATCATCTTGTCTGTGACCGAGAAATCGAGGATGATGAAAATAAACCTAATAGAAAACAGTCGTTCGTTCTCTTACGTCACGGCAGAGGCGTGCTGCAAGGACCTAATCAGGCCAGCAGTTCAGAAGGCGATGGGCTCGAATTAGATTACGCTGTCGCGATCTATTTTTGAAGGCGAAGCTTACGCGTGCCAAAATTTTTTTTCCCGAAAATTGTCACGACTATCATCGTCACCCTCGCATGCGCTGCCCAGGCTAACCAGGCGCGAGCTGCTCGTTCCCACGCACCGCACTCGTTCCACGTCTGCCGTCAGCACCAGGCTGCCAGAACGAACGCTCTCCGGATCTTCGCCCGTTTCATGAAAGGCCGGCGCTCTGCAGCTGCTGCGAGAGAATCCAGCAAAGCTCTATGCTCCAAAGCGCTGTGGACCGAGCTGCAAGTGCGAGTCGTCGCCGGTGTTGGACCCTGCAAAGAGTGGTGGCAGCGGCTTGCCTTCCAACATGCTCCCGCGAACCTTCCAGAACTCTTCGTTCTCCTCGCCACGCAGCGGAAAGAAGGTGATCGTCGGAAGTGTACCGCCCACGGAAATTCGACATCCGTTTTCGAAAATTTGTGCTCGCAAGGTGAGATCCCGACATTCGACATCCGTTCTCCAACCTTTGTGCTCGAAAGGTGAGATCCCGAAGAATCTAAAGACCACTCCAAGAGACGTGCCTGGGAACGTCGGGGTCATCATCGGACAGCAGCGTGCGACCACTCGCTCGAGGAGGATTGCGAAAGGAGCACTTCCGAGAGGTGTTTCCCGTGGTATTCACTGCCTCGAGCACGCCCGAATTCTTCGAAAGGGCCACCATATTCATGGTCCGGGAATCTGGTCAGGAATTGAAGAAAAGTCCCAAGTCCGGTGTGAGACGGGTCGTGTAAGAGGACGCGACAGCCTGTCGCACCATGGGGCACCCTTTCTGCCTTCTCGGGCCAACGCCGATTCCAAAATCGGTCACACTCGTATGCTGCTCAATTGTAGCGATGACGAAATATGGGCGGCTGCTGGGAGTTCATGAAAGATTGAGCCCAACATCCGCATTTTTTACGGTCTCTGGCATGATGGTTGGCAGTGCTGTCCCGTTCTCGGACTGATTGCCAGATGTCCGCCTGCGTGTGCCCGTGCCACCAAGTGCCGTCTAGGATGAGCAATAGTTTTGAAGCGATTTTTGTTCAAATAAACGTAGATAGCGAAATGTGGCTTTATCTTTGTTCCGGATTGCTGGGCACGTTAAGAAGAATTGTTGGATAGAGGTCGAAACGGGGTACAGTTGCCACCGCGTCCCATTTGATATAAAAGGCGAGAGCGCTATACATGTCACCGTGCTGATGGATGATGTTGATGATAAAATTGTTGATGATGATGATTATTTCCGGAAAGATGGCGCAACCCACTATTGTGGATCGGGTACGAAACGTGTGGCAGTAAATACTTGTGATAAAATAAATATAACCTAGAGAGAGAGAGAACAAAAACATGGGGGAAGGAAGGATGGGCGCAACAGATAATCTTTAGAGAAGCAAGAAACATTTTGATAATTTAGGTGCCTTCTATTAAAATGCTACATATGTAATGCAAGGAAACTGAATTAAATGATATAAATCAGATAAATAAATGACCGAATAATATTAAGCGCGTGATCTTCCCGTTCATTTCGTTTCCGCTGCGTTCACATCACTCAAAAAATAAACACGGCAGTCTTGCGCGGAACGCACATGCAACGCAATCACAGCGAAAGCTAGAAGAGCGACCTTTCAGATTCTTTTCTAAACACTCCTTGGGTAACTGCTACAAGCACACTTTCTGTATACCGATTACGCCATAACTAATCACAACTTTCGTGTAGCCCGGCAGCATTTACTGTGCTATCCTTCTTTATACTTCGGAGAAACGCGGTATCCGCAACACACTTTCTCGGAATTTTGTGCAATTTCTTTCGAGGCAGTGGCTGACGGTGATGAATTATGCCTGAAGCGGATATGTGGTATACAGTTAACAGCTGATCAAGAACAAGTTTTCCAATGGGTCGGATGATGTCGACGACGGTGCCGTTGGTTGTGAGCGACAATTCGGGATAGATGCAAATGAAGAAATAAATAAATTAAAAAATATTTACTCCGAGTGAGAATAGAAACCAGGCCTTCTGCGTTACTGGCAGATGTTCTATCATGGAGCCACGCCAGAAGTAAAGGGTTCCTCGTTAAAAAAAAAAAATGGCTGCACTAGAATTTCGTGCCGCGAAAGGAGTTTCCTGAACGCATGCATGTAACATGGAAGGGGGGGGGGGGGTGCAGAATCGCAGAATCTCATCCGGCTTCAAGATATGTGGACTGCAGAAGGAGTATAGGTGCTTTCAAGCTGCCCACTTCCCACCCATTACAAAGTGCATAGGTGCACGTGGAACCTTACTGATGCATAACGGGTGCTTTGCCGATTCGCAAACGCAAGTATTATGCCGTAGGGGGCACTTCGCTACTGTACTTGCAGCAGGAATTTTAGAATAGTTTGAAACGGCTCAGGGCACAGACGTCCCTTCTCGTGTGGCACGGTTGAAGGTGATGGGGATAAGCAGTCGCGTAACCCGGGTGTGGCACAACAGCCCTCCCCCCCAAATAAAAACATTATTATATAGAAAATGAAGCTTGAGTGAAAGTCGAGGTGAGAACTGTACAGCAAACGAAAACGAGTATTCGAAATAATGGGAACATATTCCAGCCGAAGCCCCGCCGCGGTGGTCTAGTTGCTGAGGTACTCGGCTGCTGACCCGCAGTTCGCGGGATCGAATCCCGGCTGCGGCGGCTGCATTTCCGATGGAGGCGGAAATGTTGTAGGCCCGCGTGCTCAGATTCGGGTGGACGTTAAAGAACCCCAGGTGGTCCAAATCTCTGGAGCCCTCCACCACGGCGTCTCTCATAATTACATGGTGGTTTTGGGACGTTAAACCCCACATATCAATCAATAAGATGCCAGCCGAAATTGTACAAACAAGAAAACAAGTACCTATGTTCGTTTCAGCCATTTGCTCGCGCTTTGTTGGCTTCCTCGAAGCCCGAAGCCGAGGGAAGCCAGCGCGAGGCGCGAGAGAAGCCAACAGGAGGAGCAGTAGACTTCGGCACAACAGGGCTCTGGCGCAATTCGCAACGCCGCCGCAGCTACCGTGGCTTTGGCGTAAGAAAGCAGGAGTTCAGGGCGACAGTTCCGGGAATGGATGGAAAACGTGAAGGGAAAGCGGTTCTTTCTGTACGTGCACCTCTGCGCAGACGTAGGCAGAAATTTTACCTCTTGATTTCGGGCGGGGGGGGGGGGGGGGAGGAGGCGGCACCCACTTGAAAGGGTCATTTTTTTACTTTGTATACCATGGAGAAATACAATTTCGGGGGGGGGCGGGTGTACGCTCCTTGTTTTTGGGGCACGGGGAACACCCAATTGTGGAGGTCCTTTTTCTCTCTGTATGACGGCGAAAAATTGTGCGAGGGGGGGGAGGCATCTTGTTGATTTGGTGGGGGGGCACCCCTTTTAAATGGTTAATTTTCCACTGTGTATGCCATGGATAAAGACCTTTCACGGGGGGAGGGAGGAGCTTGAAATGGTCATTTTGCACTCTGTATGCCATGGCAAAAAAAAAAAATCGGTTCGGAGGGGGGGGGGGAGCGGGGGGGCACAGGCCTTAGTGTTCCTCGAAGCTACTGGCTTCGAGGTACACTCAAACCACATTATAACAAAGCTGCACCTTACACGAATACCTTTATATCCGAATATTCGTTATGAAAGTTAATTGCTAACACTATATCGAATGTAAGACTATATTTTATTTACTTCGTTACAACAGGTATTTTCTTATAACCGGGTTTGTTATATTGAGGTCTGAGTGTAGTTGGCGTTGTGTTACTGTTTTCAATCTTTTGTCAGTTTATCGTGCACTTATTTTTCACTTAGCGACGCCACTGTCGAACGTGACACTTGGGCAGTGGTGATGTCAGGTTTTTTCTTTACGAGGAGGCAGGGGGTAGCGATATATTCATGAGCTATTTCTTTCAGGAGGTCAGGAAGGCTCAGAAACATATGCGCTGAGTTTTGAATACGTTTGCTCTAGGAGGGGGCATGGGGGTTCGGGGCAGGCAGATATATTAGAGAGGTAGCTGTTCCTCCCCGCACCCTGTAATTGGAAAAGCCAGGAGAAGACACAGTTGCAGACTATACTTTGGTCGCCGCAGTATACCCTCCATTAATGTTTGACTGATTGATTGCGGGGATTTGGCTATTCATAATTTAGCCCATGTCTCCAATATATACAGTTCACATAAAGATTAGTTCCTTATTCGTCATTAAGTAATCAGAACAGCGCTTAAAAACGGACGTGGACAAGCGAAGACACGACAGAGGCGCTGTGTCGTGTCAGATGAACCACCAGCTGTGTCGTGTGCGCTGTTTCGCGAATGAACCATTAACCAGCCTAAGTTTTTATTCTAGTTCTTTCTTCATCCGATCCTTCACTATTCCAAGCTAACCATACACAACATCATGTCCGTCGACAGCATTTTTTTTTTACAAGTTCATTGTCAAAACATAAGCTTGCGTGTGCCTGCGGCATCGTAAGAACATCGCGACCAGCCTAGTTGCGACAACAACCGGGCCATTTTGCCCTGAACGAGTGAACGACACTGTGCGGTACTACCTTCTTCTGGCGCCGTGTTCCTCTGTAGATGCATTAGTGGTCAGGTTTCTCATCAGAAAGTTTTCACGACGTTTATTTCATTCAAGTTGATAAAATTATGACGGAAAACAGTTTCATAGACGATTGACCCAGTGTCTCTGTCGGAGGTCAGGTATTGCGGGACCGTCCGTGAATAACATATGGAATGATTATTATCTTCATTGCGAAGGCAACTTTCCGAGGATTCACACGCGATGGTTGAACGCGTGACATTGCCTTGAGGCCTGAGGAGATTACACTATAGGATGCCATAGTCTGGTCTATTTCTTCTTTTTTTTTTCAGATCTCTCTAGTTTGGCTACGGGTATTACCGATGATGCTATTTCTCCTGCGCACGCTTTTCTTTTTGTTTTGTCTTCACGTCCACCGTTTTTGGCGGCTTTGTGGTACGGAGCATTTCGACGCAGCGAGTGGAAAGAGGAGAAAGGGAGTCCGTTGTCTCCCGAGATGCGAACGACGCAGAAAGAGATAGACCGACCAGCGCCGTACGTCTTTCCCCGTCTGGCTAAAAATAAGGACATCCCTTTCCCTTCTCAACCACTCTCCAGATCCCTTCAGTTCGAAGCACGACCTCCGAGACTACTCTACAATTTGGCGCCGAATCGGCGAGGCTACGCTTGAGCAGTTTTTTTTTTTTTTGACTGCCGCCCCGCTACGAGACGCCGCGATCGGTGGCAGTGACGTCGACGGTCGCACGCACCGCGAATGACGTTGCGGATGACGTCACGCCGTTTTTCGTCCCGTTGCCACGGCGACGGGAGCCCCGGTCTCCAGGGGAGGGGGCAGCAGCAGGCTAGCAAGCAGCACAGGCGGCGGTTGGGTCGGGGCCTGCCCGCCGGTCTGCTGTGCCTCAGGGTTCCTACGGCGGTGTTTCTCGGTGTTGTTTTTTTTTCGGCGGCCGCCCACCCAGCGACGCGCGAGCTTGTTGTATCGTCGTTTTGGGGAAAAACGCCTCTGCTCCACCACGCTCTGCCGATGCAGGTGAGTCGGTCGTTTTCTCTGCACGCGCAGCACGTAACTTCCCTAAAACGGAGTCACCCTTTCGCGGGACCGAATTCTCGGCTGCCCACCCTCGAAGTTGTAATCCTTTCCCTGGCTACGATTAATTCTCCCCCACCGTAGTCCTTTTGCTTGGTCGTCCTGCATGCTTTCTGCCTGATAGTTGGCCTTTTCCGCACTGTCTGTGTGCTTGCATGTGTAGCCGCCGCCACACTACTTCTCCTGGAAACCACTGCGAATTCCCGTTCTGTTTTTTTTTTCCACTTGCTTTCCCGCCGGCTTTCTTTGCCCGTTGCGCTGGCTGCGACACTACCGATGCTACTTATACACGCCCTGATAGATTAAGGCGCGAAATTAGACATTGTTCTTTAGTTTATTTATCCATTCTACCTCCTATACGGTAGTAACTCGCGCCTTCCTGACCTGGATCTCCAAGCACGGAAATCACTATTGCTTTACGTCGAAAAAAAAAAAAAAAGAAAAACACATATTCTGGCTTAGACGTTCAGAAAAAAAATAAAATAACCTACTCACTGAAAGTACGGCTCGTGTGTTTTCGCCAACGGTTATTTCATTATATATATATACTTTTTTTCTTTTTTAAAATGTTTTGGTCGTTCAGTCTGAGATAAAAAACAGAATATTTTTGGGGAGTTTCTTTGCTACACAACTGCAATCGTCACCTGGCTAGGTCGCTTTCAGTTTCCTGAAAACTCGACACTCGCCGATTTCTTATCAAGAATGCGATTCGGCGCTGATATGGAACGGTCGGAACCACGGCGATAACGCATGGACGCTACCCGTCGTAGACGTCGATTACAGTTGAGTGACGGAATATACTCCCCAAATACTCAATCTTTTCCTTCGAGCGTAAAGTCTTGGAAGCGCCTCAATATCGCGCGTAAAAATAGGATTAATCGTTTATTTTAGCTGATGTCTCCTGAAAATGTTAACGCTGTAGGGGCAACGCAGTGCACGAAACGTTTTGATTCAACGAAGGAGTCTAGGCTGAATTTACCATCCCTCTTTGAAGTACAAAACACACACACACACACACACACACACACACACACACACACACACACACACACACACACACACACACACACACACACACACACACACACACACACACACACACACACACACACAAACAAACAAACAAAATCTACGTTCAAATGGATTTATGTCTTCAGCGCGTCTTATCGCTTATAGGTCAGGTACATGACCCTAGTTTAACCCTTCCCAAACGCCTGATGCAGCAGTTTCTTGTTCGGGGGATCTACGATTGTGTTCGGAGATAGCGGTGACATTCGTTTGTTTTCATGAAGTCGCTCGGCGTTTCTTGCAGACTTCCACAGCGCTTCCTACGCAGCCGTTAAAATGGCTTAGCCCATATTCGCTTATTCGGGAAAGAAAGGAAAGAAAAAAAAACTAGGAAGTTGTTGCGATAGCACGGTGATCAATTTCGATATAGTTTCCGATTTCACTGCGATCGCCACGTAGCCTGTCTTTACAGATCAAGCGTCTCGTAATATTTTCTTTATGCACTATCTTTTGTTATGGTCAGCGACCTGATTTTCCGTTGGAATCGCTGGAGCGCTCGAAATCGCATCGGACTCCGTCGTGTCGAATCGACCTGCCGCTTTCGAGGGTAGCTTGATTCGCGATCTTTTACGGCATCGGTAACTTTTGTCAAGACGAAGTCGTGAAATTGTTCGCAATTACATTCAGTTCTCCTTCTAAGCCACAACACGGTAGGTGATGAGGATAGTTGCTCAGAACTGGCCTTACGTAATTTTTTTTTATTGTTCGTACTCGTATTCCTCACTGTACCTTAAAGTACCTTTTAATTACTCGATTGGTGTGTCGTCACAGCAGTCAAGGTGCCGAGAGGAAAAATTAACCGCCGTGACAGACACTACAGATTTCAGAGTATAATTCACAAGTGAAAACTAGTTTACACGGTTTCATCTTAGGGTCACTGTATCACGTCGAGTCAGTAGCAGACTTTTAACAATGCCCTTCCCCTTTTGAAATTTTGGTGCAGGGGGATGTTTTGCCGAGAAAGAAATACTAGTGGTAATGCACGTGGTTTTTCAAGACCTTCAACGGGTGCGCTCCCCCCCCCCCCCTTTTTTTTTCGAAGAAAGATTCCTGGCCTGGCCGAAGACTAAACACAATGCTGTATTCCGAATTGGTCGACCGTCTGCAGAGCTATATCCACCGTGGTGGCGTAGCGGGTATAAGGTGCTCAGCAGGGCCGTGGTGGTCGCACTTCGGTGTTGGCGAAATGGTATTATTATTATTATTATTATTATTATTATTATTATTATTATTATTATTATTATTATTATTATTATTATTATTATTATTATTATTATTATTATTATTATTATTATAGCTTCACGTGTTGGCTGCTGTTGCGTATAACGGAGAGTGGATTTCAAACATGAAAGATGACACAGGGTGTCAGTGGAGTGTTTAAAAAGTCCGGCGTGGGAGCGGCTGCACCTTTGTACGCTTAAGGAGTTTCGTTTTTTTTTTTCGCCGTAACATAGGTGCAATATGGCGTCTATGTTACGGTGAGCCATCATCGTGTGGCATACACTTGTGAAACGTATACATAGGCTGGCCTAATGAGGCTGGAAAGAGAAACTGTACAAAAAAAAAAAGAGGGTGATTAAATCTGAAGTTTGTATTAAGTGGCAGGTGCTCTTGCGTAATGTTCTTTTGTTTATTTGGTCTTGTCTTTTCGACCGCTTGACATTTTATTGGCGTCGCTCAGTCTGGCGTGGTTTTTTTGTTTACGTTGCGAGAATTGCAAACGTGGCGAAGGCCTCGAAAGGTTTAGAAACGTGCAGTTTTCAATCTTATGTAACACGCGCAAGCCGTGATTGACTGTTTAACGTTTACAGGCTGATTTGTTTTTTTTTATCCTGGAAGTAGACAGGTCTTTGTGATATTCAAGATGCATTATCTGTACCATTCGTGTTGCAGAATAAGCCAGAACTATAAATAAATAAATAAATAAATAAATAAATAAATAAATAAATAAATAAATAAATAAATAAATAAATAAATAAATGATGTCTAGGAACAGCATGTGCTGGCGTGACATAACAGTAATTATGTAAATAATAAACCACTCAATCAATCGCTCATTTAGGTGTCCTAAGCAACCTTTAGAGTCTTGCTGCTGGCACACGCAAAATAATAATAATAATAATAATAATAATAATAATAATAATAATAATAATAATAATAATAATAATAATAATAATAATAATAATAATAATAATAATAATTTATTGTACACTTCCAGACATATTGTAAACATAAACGGGCCTGTCAAGGTCTACGAAGACTTGTAGGACTGAGCCTGGCATAGCCAGTTACAGCAGTGCGCTTACATGGTGACGAGATGACTTTTTTTTTTGCCATTGAACGGTCGAGTCACTGAGACAAATCCTTGTTCGCAAGCGCTAAATTATAAAAAGAAATATAATACTGGAAATGCTGGGCAAATCTGATCGACATGTCCTTGACAGGTCATAATCATATCGATCAGTTTTTATACATGTAAGCACAAGCTGTTATGGGATGAGTTATAATTAATTATAACGCATTCACTAATAGCTACTGTTGTATTATTGAATGGCGTTTAGATTCGTGGGCTGGTACCGAAAGTAAAAAACAGTGACAAAAGGTTTTTTTTTTCCTTTTACGTTCATTGGTTCCGGTGCAAAACGGCTCTTACCGTAATGTGGCTAGCCATAAACGCGCCCGTTTTCGCGAGTCCCTGACCGTTGAGTACTGGAATGTGTTATGGCTTCTCGGAAAGGACGTCGTGTCGCACATACGTGAGTGACGTGTGAGTCCACGCGTTCGTTTAGATGGAGTGAATGGGACTTTCTATAAGAGGGCGTAACAGTGGACTTGCAAAAATGATGCACTGCCTATCACTTTTTTTTTTCAATAAGGTCCTGGATAAAGTACTGGCTGTAGAGTGAACTGGAATAAAGAGGCGCACTATAATGACTATATAGTTTAGATGGAAATAATGGGTCTTTCTGTAAGAGGCCGTAACATCGGACTTGCATAAATGATGCACTGCTTAACACTTATAAGGTCCTGGATAAAGTACTGGCTATAGAGTGAACGGAAATAAAGAGGCGCAGTATGATGACTACAGCCACCACGTCTACGTGCTCCTTAAGAGGTGTTGCCTCTTCCGCGAGGAATGGAAGCGGCAAAAATTAGAATTATTACAAAAAAAACAAAACAAAAAAACATTGCAACGCTGGATGAGTGCCGAATACATTTGTTGAAACCTGTCGCATATCAGTCGAAAGTATCCAATATTTGAATCACCACAGGAGCACTTTCTTAAAAATGTTTGGAATGCCGACACAAGATGTTTCCGACTTCGTGACTACGGAAAGAAAATAATCAGATGTATAAACTGCGCGTGACCCTGAGGGCGCTTGGAGGGAATGAAGGGACAACCTTTGTTTGTGGCTAACGTTTGATGTATCACTAATGACGTCTGTCTGAATTGGTGACAGCGTGCAACAATGTTAAAGACATCGGTGGGTACGCGAGAGCGTTATGATCCAGATAAATCAATTAGCGTCAACACTCCACAAACTTCCTTACAATGACACTGAACTTGAATAAAGCAGCGATGATGAAGGAGACGATGATTGGAGCAGGCAAACATGGCGGTTCCCAACAGCGAACTTTCATTCCGGTTTTTCATCAATTTCTACTGTAAGCACAGTCAGTAAGAAGCAGGCCTGCCGCCTGGGATGTGTGGGAGGAGTAGTGCTAGGCTTTCTCCAATCACAAAGTTCTGATAGAAGGAAGCGTTTTACCGAAAATAAATAATGAAAAATGGTGGTTATTTTAGAAAAAAAAAAGAGTCCGAGCAAATGGGTCTCTTCCCCTCAAAAAGTATTTCTTGCTACGTCCGAGCCTGGTAGGACGAAACAAACAAAAATAAAGAAAATTCCTTGTCTACCCGATTTCATGCACTTCTAGATTCATCGCTCTGCTACCGATCTCATCAACCCGCCGCTGTGGTCTAGTGACTTTAGGCACTCGGCTGCTAACCCGCAGGTCGCGGGATCGAATCCCGGCAGCGGCGGCTACGTTTTTGATGGAGATGATAATGCTGTAGGCCCGTTTGCTCAGATTTGGGTGCACGTTAAAGAAGAACCCCAGGTGGTCGAAATTTCCGGAGCCCTCCACTACGGCGTCTCTCATAATCATATGGTGGTTTTGGCACGTTGAATCCCACCTATCAATCAAATCAAACGATATATACGGTTACGGTTGATGGTTCGCACGCTGTTTCCTGCTGTCGGAATGAGGTGTCATCCAAACAAATCAGTTGCTAGTCTTCACTGGATCCGTCCACTCCTTCTTGTATCCTGTAGGCGTAGTTTTGCGTTTTCCACGTGAGTGTGCGATCAAAAGTGCTCGACCGATTCGACAACAGCGGCATCGCCGACGGGCACAACAACAATCAACAAGGTCTCCTCCCCGGCATGCAACAAGGTCGGCTGGCCGCGGCACCGAGATCGAAAGGAACAATCCGGTGTGACGTCAGCCAAGCTCCCTTCCGTCCCGTGCCGTGGAGGAGAGAAACCGCGGCGCGGCCTTCGCCGCTTGTAAGCGGCCGCAGGCGGTCTTCCTTCTCACCCAATCGTCGCCGACTCGCTCCAAGTGGCACCGTCTCTTAAAGGTCACGGGTAAAAAGAGGCGGCCTTTCTTGACGATGATGACGTTCCCCGTTTCCCGTCGTGTTCCCGATTCTTTTCCCGGCGTCGAGACCTCCAACCTCCTCTCCACGTGTGAGCGATGACGTTGCACAATACAGATACCTCCTAACTTCCTGGTTATACGTCATCATTTTGTTTTTTTTTTTTGTGCTGCCGCAGCATGTCCATAAATGCACTATCCCTTTAGCTCCCTTTGAGGTTTACTGAAGTGAAGCCGTTCCGGGCAGCGGAGTGATGTTCTCAAGTACAGTTGCTGGATCGCCATTTTTGTAGCGATGGTCGTGAACGTTTCTTGTTTCGTTGCGTTTTTTTTTTCTCTTTATGATGTGCCATTTCGGTAGGGTTTAATGGTCCGAAAATAAAAGTAGCTATTGTTCGCCAGCCACAAGTTAGTTTTCAATGAAATCGAGACATGAAACGAGTAGAAGGGAGTCAGCAAGTTATTTTGAAACTTCAATTTAGTTGAGTTCATGTTGAGTTCAACGTAGTCATGAACAGCTTTAAAGCTCGGTAGTGACTTTGCGAGTGTCTCTCTGCCAAGCCGACATCGCCTAATACCTGTCCATGGATACATTCACAAAATTGAAGCTATTTATTAAAAAATCTTTTCAATTTAGTATTGAGAAAGCAATATTAACTTACTTAACTTACGATGTACACATTGTTGTACAGAACTACAATCAAAACACACCGTGCTCTACAACATTATTAATAAATAAAAAAAACTACAATTTGCGATTAGCACGTGCTTAGTCGCATGAGACTAGCAGTGGCTACAGTGTTGCCTAGAAGTGGCTAATATTCTCTAGTCTTGGCAAACTACTCTCTGATTTTGGCTGTCTGCTCTTCTAACGACGTAACAAAACAATGTATGTGTGCGACTAACGCGTTTGCATAAATCCATGCATCGTTCTGCGGAACTAAATGACATAGCCTCTTAGAAAAATTCGCGAAATATCTCTTTGGTTCGGTCCTCCGCACAGATATTTGTGTTTCAGCGCAGAGTGGCAGAGGAAAAGGGGGAGGGGACGGCGTTGATGACGTTGCAGCAAGAAGGGTTAGCCTGTCATTGCGGCAAAATAGATAGCAATAATTTAGGGTAGTAAAGACGAAGAAAACGTTGCGTCGTAAAATGCGATTTGGGTGAGCAAAATCTTCATTTTATGCATGCATAACGTCTACTATTACCATCGTAATTTAGCTTTGGGTATAAGCAAAGCTTCCTGTGTTAGTTAATATATTTGTTAATATATGTTTTATAGTAACGTAGCTTTCAGTAAGAAAAGTATTAAATTTATTGAATTGTACACAACGTTGCTAAGCTATTTTTATAGCACGAAAACTTGGATTCCAAACATTTTAATTTTAATATACGATATCGTTTGGCTTCTATTTTCGCAGTACTGTAGCTTTGGGTATAAACCATCTCAATTTTCGCCTCAACTACTACTGTGTCTGCTGAGTTTTCAGCGACATAGTTCGGGGTTTAAAAAATAAATCCTAGTTTAACTATACACGATACATCGTGTCCGCTATTTTTGTGGTAACATATGTCGAGGTAAGAAAGCTTTGTGTCCTCTTTTTTCGTAGTATAGGTTTGGGTAAGAACCGATTTGATATGTGATACAGTATACCTGCTATTTTTGCTTAGTAAAACAGCTGTGACTAAAAAAAATCTTAATTTGACTTGACACGTTGTGCTTGCTTTTTGTAGCAATATGCTTTTGGAAGAAAATGTCTTTTACTACATGAGACGATGTGTCTGATAATTACTTAATGACTACATTTCGGTAAGAAAATCTTCTGTCTACTATTTTCACAGTAATATAACATTACATAGAAATTTAGTTCACTGAATGACACACTGTGTCTGTTATTTACGTAGTAATAAAACTGTAAGAAAAATCTTAATTTCGCTATTGACTTATTGTGCCTGCTTTTTGTTGTAATATCATCTTGGAGGAAAAATCTTATTGGGTCGGCTATTTTCGTGGTATATTGCTTGTGTAATAAAAATATTAAGTTTCCTACATGAAGCATGCAGTGTGTCCGTTATTTCTTAGCAACGTAGCTGAGGTTAAGAAAATCATTATGTGTCCACAATTTTGGTGGTACTATAGCTTTGGGTGAAAAAATATTAATTTTACGACCTGAGACATCGTGTGTTTTAGTTTTAGTAACGTAAATTTGGTTAAGAAAATCTTATTGCGTCTGCTATTTTCGTAATAACATAGCTTTGCATAACAACTGATATTAACATATGATACAGTGTGTCGGCTATTTTCTTAGTAATATTGATTTAAGAAAATGTTTAATTTTACGACATGAGACAATGTATCCGCTAATTTCTTAGTAACGTGGATTTGGTTAAGAAAATTCCATTTTGTTCGCTACTTGGTAGTAATATAGCTTTGGGAAATAAAATTACATTTACAACGTGAGACATTGCGTTTGTTCATTTATTAGTGATGTTGATTTGCTTGAATTCACTGTTTGAAAACACAGCCCCTTCATGACATCTGGTTTCGTCCACCGCTGTGCCAAAATAGCATCGGTGGGCAAGAAGAGCTTCACAAAATAGCCCGCTGATTTTCTGCACTTTCGTTTCCTTATTTTGCAAAATATATTCAAATATGTGTTCTTTAGAGCATCATAAAAATTACGAGAGGTTCTCTTAAACATCACGCGCGTCTTTTATTGGAAAAACTAAAAAGAGGAATTTTTTACACTTAAAAGGAACTTGAAAATGTGCTTTCATTTCCGACGTTAGGAGCTGGTAAATGAGGTGACCGGAATTTTTCTGGGGCACAACGCTTGTACTCTTGAAACCGTCTATAGAGAGTTTGAGAATTGGGGGCCCAATACACTGGGGGAGGGGGAGGTGATCTTAAAAGAAAAGAAGAGAAAAGTGAGCCCCGCAACTGTCTCTCAGGGGGAGGACACCTCAACAGTAGCTCACGAGGGATGGGAGTAGAGAAGGGAATAAAAGGATAGGAATAAAAGGTAGAGGGATAGAGAGAGAGAGGAAGGAGAGAGCGAGGCGGTGAGACAGGGAGCGACGGAAGTAAGGAGAAGGCAGGAAAGAAGGACACGGTTGCAGAAGTCTGACGAGGGGGCACCACTGGCGAGAACTTTTGCCGGCGACAGGAGATGGCGTAGGGCTAATCCAGTCGCCCAGAGCTACGCTGTCGTCGTCGTAGGGGACCGGCGGCAGGAGGTGGCGTAGGACCTACCCAGTCGGCCAGAGCTACGCTGCCGTCGGAGATCGCGAGGGCAAAACTCGTCGGCACGGAATTCAGTGAGCGAGTCCCAGACACTGGGCCCCCGAGTTGCCTTGCGTATAGGTTTCTCTTGCGTTCGCAGGACGATCAGAGTTTGAGAATAGGGTCAAACGCAGGCTGCGTTGGGTCAGACGCATGGGGCGCCACCCGTGGCCAAGTAAAACATTATGCGAGACGCGGGTCACACGGCACAATGGATCGCGCGGCGTCTGCTTCGTCTCGCTGGCGACCCAAGACGCCTTGGGGGGCCCACGCTAGTTTTCGATTTTCGAGCCTTGGGTCGACACGAACGCAAGAGCCCAAGATTGGCTTCGGTTCTGCGCATGCGCCCTGGCGCGTCGCAAACTTCTTGGCTCCCCAAGCCCGTAAGAAAGTGTGCGTGTGCCACCTCTCGTTTAGTCTTTGCAATGTCCGCCGGATGGCGGTGCATATGCGCAATATATGATGAAAAGATGCGTGATGGTGGTACTTGGAGTGTGGAATAGGTGGACGAACAGACACACAGACAGGTGCATGGACGGACGCACGGATGGCTGCACGGGTGGATGTACGCATGGACGGACGCAGGAGTGGATGCATGGACGAACGCAGGCACGGACGCACAGAAGGACGTGCGGACGCACGAACAGACGGGCGAATGGATGCACGGATGGTCACACAGACGGACGCATGGACGGACAGAAGCAAGAACGAATGGACGGACGGATGCTTCGCCCCACTCTCCATCATTCACTCCGTGGATAGGCTCCATTTTTTTTTTTGCATGAAGGACTTCACTTCTCCCACTAGACCTAAAGGGGTCGTGGAACGCTCGCTCTAAAACGACTATGCCTAAACCACCGGCGTCCACACGCACTAATTGGGTGACGTCAATAATAGTAAAGCTTTGCCTATCGAGGAACGCGGAACTCTTCGATATACTTGCGAGTGCGTGCAATTTGGACACCCATCAGCGTCCTTGCGATACGCAATCGCAGCGTTCTTGTGGGACGCTTATCGCGTATGACAAGCGCCGATGAGCGCCTGTTGCGCGCGCTCGATATGCCGTAGAGTTCCGCGTTCCTAGATAAGCAAAGCGTCTATGCAGGTCCACTCGTGCTGATGATATAGTTAACGCATGTGGGTGCCGGATGGTGCCACATTTTTGTTATAAAGCGACCGTTTCCAGGACCCCTTTAACTGCATAACTTCACAAATTAAAAAGATAATAAATTTAACATTTATAATTACCGTTACAAATAATATCTTCAACCTTTTCAAGATGTCTGCTACTATAGAAAAGGCAACTGCGAAGACAGCGAGCAAATATCGCATTTTTCCGATTAAAAAAAAGTATTGGACATATTTTTTGAAACACCCTGCGTATAATATGTGTGTGTGGGACATCACAGAGGTGTCTTTTAGGTATCACGAACGCACGGGCCCTGTGTCCTTCATGGGCTTGGCCTCGCTCGTTAGCTCTTGTTACCCGAGAACTTTAATCACACTGGTATTAAACACGTTATTTGTTAACCGCACAAACTCTTCCTATATGCTGCTGCCAAAAGTGCCCACAGGTTGTCTTAAACTACAAAGACAGCCTTTCAAATCCATGGCCTATTCTGGGAAGGGCGTGCTTGAGTGTGTTTCGTGGTAGGTCGAGCTCTCGTTACACAAACGTAGGTTTTTGAAAAAAAAAAAAAAACGCCGTGGAAGCTGGTGGGAGGATGGACGGACGTTAAAGGATATGTTCTTAAACGGACACGCTGGTGACGTCATATAGGGATAACAAGAATACACAAGCCGGTCACGACGGAGAGAATGGGTGGTGGACAAGACGACGACAGGAAGTTCGTCGGACAAAGGATACATATAAAGCAGGCCACGCGCCGAAGACGACACCCTCGACGCAGACGCCGTATCCGGATACAAACATAAGAATAAGTTATAACGAAGGCACAACGGAGCGGCTTAAACTTAAGGTCACCCGGTATGTGGGCTAATAGAGCGCTTTATTTGGCGAGCGCGACGTCGCCTTTATTGCGCGGGAGGCTTTCTTTTTTTTTTTCTTAGTGCTTACCACGATTGGAAGAATGGGGCAAGACGCGAAACGAGGCTGTAGGGACGGCGGGGACCCTTGGATGTCATGCCGCGGGCCGCGGCTGTATTAAGGTCAGCTTCTTTGAATTGCCGCTCGGTGTGTTGTTCTCTGAAGGGCGCATGCATAAGCTTCTGGATGATCCGCTAGAGTACGGGAAGGATCTTGTTTTCAGGTCAAGGCCGCTCCTTTTTCCCTATGCTTCATTGTTTTCTTTTCTTTTTAAGGCGTAGGATGTTTCATCAAACGCGAAAAGGTATCCTCCGCGCCAATACGACTGATCCAAAAAGACATCGTCATGGGATGACGTCACTCTACGCTGCCATATTGACGTCACAAAAATTTGTGATGTCGCGACGTCACACGCTGATGCCATAGCGTTACATTGTCGCTTTGTGAAAGGTGTGCAGATCTCGAAGGCCCTGGAAGACTACGTAAGGGGCTAAAAGATTCAAATGCCTTAGTTCTCAATGGCAGTGCATGGCCACAATGGGCCCAGAAGGCTTTCAGGGAAGCTGGATTGATAGAATCGACTTAGAAGGACAGCAATATTTCTTTCACTTTCGAATCATATTGTGCAAATCCATGAAAGGCCATGGGACTTTTTGTTTGTGGCTTAAAGCTGCGCAGAACACTCAATGACAATACAAAAATGACCACAAGATAACGTGCTGATGCTCTTGTCCAGTGCCTCGCCCTGTCCATCGGCCTTCTTTATCTTGTTCCGCCATACATCTTTTGCGCTGCTGCAAGCCATGCATCGGCCCTGAAACACTCTTTCAAGTAACCATGGAATGAATTCACTGGAAGAGCTTATTGCCTCACGAATTCAACGCCGCTAAAATTTTAAGCATCCGTCCACTGCTAGTGGAGTTACAAAGATTTGTTGCAAGCTGCAATTGCATTCTCTCTTCTCTCGTCCCGAGAAAACCGCTCGAAGCTAAGCAGGGACGAAGGCAGGGGCAAAGAAAAACGTCACGTGCGCCTTGTGACCTTGAGCACTTTTTTTGTTTTTGTTTCCTCGAATGCGTGGCTTTTTCAGTGTAAACACGCGCGTACGCGTGGACAAGTCACGGCCTCCCGCGGCAATCTCTGTAACGACCAAGCGCGCCGTGTTGAAATCAGCCAATGGCTGATAAATGGGTTCTTTTGAGTGATCTTTGAGTATGCTCCATGGTTTGTCGAGAGAAGAAAAAGCTATTTTTAGCTGACTTCGATAAGTTACTGAATTCCAGGCTGTGCGTTGTGCTATAATATTTGGCTCGCTTGGGATCGGGATCCTTTACTACCAATCGGCAGCGTTTCTGACCATGCTAGAAAAGTGTTACAGGGCCCCTTTAACCAACTCTCCTGGTCTTACATCCTTTCGATGTTTCTTGTTGTCTCTGTGGCAGACGAGTCGTGCCTCGGCGTGTGGACTGCGAGGGGGACGCAGTATAACGTCGTTCAGTCAAGCGGCTTCTAGGCACCGCGAAGTCGTGGGTTTAAACTTACCTATGGCTCCCACCTTACCTAACTCTGCACGCGCAGTCCAGGTTTTCGCGCAGTGTCATGCTAATGTTTTTTTTTAACCTGTCCACCTATCCAATACGTTACATTTTTTTTCGTTGCTGGTACAACCGTTTTCCCGGCTTCGCGGACCCATGGGTTTTGTCTAAAAATAACGTCAAACGAAATTAACCGTTGACGTCCGTTCGAGTGAGACGAGGTTCCAAACAGCGGTGCTGCGCCTTCGAATTGTCGGACGGTATTTACATTTGCGTGATCAACCGAAGTTGTTCTGTGTGAAGACAAAACAAAAAGTTGTAACTGCGGGCACTGGGTGGAGCTCGTATTTATTCTTGCGTTGTAACCGACTTCGAAAGACGTCGTGCTGTATTACTCCAAACGTGGTAACCAATAAATGTCATTTCGTACATGGATAGCAAGGGTTGCCTATTTTAGAATGTGCGCACTGAAAGCTAATATAGCTCTTGCTATGTTTGGGCCCGCAATCACAGTTATCGGTTACCGTGTTCAGAATGTATACATGAGGGACTTTAATCTACCAAGCATTACGGGATGAAAAATCCGTAAACAGTGATTATGTTGAGCCGCATTTGAAAAAAAGCGGACTTGTCTTGCTCAATGAAATAAAAGCTGGTGATGATATTCGTTTCGTTAGTCCCACCTAAAAACAAAAGTCCCACCTTAAGTGACACGACGAGAGCACAGTGGATTAGGGAACAAACCGGGGTTAAGGATATAGTTGAAACCAAAAAAGAGGAAATGGACATGGGCCGGGCATGTAGCACGTAGGCAGGATAACCGCTGGTCATTAAGGGTGACTAACTGGATTCCTAGAGAAGGCAAGCGGGTTATGGGGAGACAGAAGGTTAGGTGGGCAGATGAGATTAAGAAGTTTGCGGCTATAAATTGGCAGCAGCAAGCACAGGACCGGGTTAACTGGCGGAACATGGGAGAGGCCTTTGTCCTGCAGTGGACGTAGTCAGGCTGATGATGATGATGATGATGATGATGATGATGATGATGATGAAAAAGAATCTAGCAGGTCAAAGAACGATAGTGTCATATGCTTAAATGCGACCTGCGAATAAGTACGTTTCTCTCGGAAAACCTCGGCGCGTTTCACATGCCACTTATGGCTCACTCCACGCAAAACGTCCCAGTCGTTTTGGCGATCATCTCGAATGCATTCGAAAAAAGCGTTATGCTGATTTGCCTGATTGAAAACAGCGAATCGCTGGAATATTTCGCAGAGGAACAAATGCTTGGTCACGTGGGTGCCTTGTGAACTTCCCAGAATGTCGTCTGGCTGTTGTTTCTAAAAAAATATTTCAAAAGTGCCACTCCTTCTTTCTATACCGAATTTGGTCTACGTATTAAATATAGGTGTTTATGTAATATGCTTGAAGGTGAGTAATATTAGCACATCTTTTCTGCAACATATGCCTCCAAGAGTTTAGCCAGAACGTTTTGTGTTTGCGTTTTTTCTATGGCAATATTTCGCTCTGTATGAATATTTGAGCGATGAACACTTACTCCACAGGAGACATATTTTGTGGGAAAAATGTTTCAGGACGCCTCGGATAGCTAAACTTTACGAGAGAAAAAAAATCACGAATTTCACAAAACTGTCATTTTTTGTCCACATTGCGACGCAATTTGCACCATCTGGTGGTCCAACTAAAAACCACCTTTATATAGCTCAACCGAAAGCTAATGAACAGTTCTTGTATTGCAAGTTTTATCATTAAAATTGTTGTTTTAAGGAAGAAAGTAATTTCTGAAGTTTTCCTTTGGCAGATATCTTTCAATTTGCTCGAACGACCGCTTCAGCCTCGAAGCTTCCCATTGCCGTCAATAGGAAACTTCAGAAAAAGTTTTGAAGGAAATAAACCTTTTCTCCATGTGTTCGCCGGTCGTCACGCAGACTTCAACTGTGTGCTAAATACGTTGAAGCGACGTACAAGCCTTGGTCCTGGCCGGGGTTGGTCTGCTTGGAATTCACGTGAGCTACGACGCCTTGTCCGCCACATTTCGTTAATGAATGCGCACAATGTCGTGCTCGGAATTAACTTTGTTTTGACATGGCGTCGTGGACCATCCTCCAGTGGACTCGACCGGGCCCTGTAGCCGCCATATGCGGGCTTATGTTCCACGTTCTCTATAGGCGTTTGTCTCCGATTTACGTCTTCCGCCCAAACCACCTTCTTCTGTATTTATCTCCGACCATCGTCCGATTCTCCTATAGCTTGAAATTCCATTTTCTTTTTCGGCGAAACGATGGAATGTTGATGTGCGCGTCCCCTAGGATGCCTGCTCTCGTTCAGATTTGTCAAGTCAAGTTAAGTCAAGTCCAGTCAAGTTTATTACATATTTCACATTTGGTTACATGGTTCGAGTAGTACAGATGGAGGTCCCAAAGTTTCATAGGATCTGACGGGGGGACCTCCTCCTCACACGCGCAACACGTGTCTCACTCGCTACGTCTGGTCTAGATGATTTGGATGCGCTTAAAACGCAGTGACGTCATTCCACGCCAAACGTCCCAGCCATCATTGCGGCAATCTCAAATGTATTCGGGAAAAAAAAATCGTTCGAATTTACTGCATTAATAACAGTGAATTGCTAGAATATTTTGGAGACAAAAATTTTTGTAGTCGCGTGGTTGGCTTCTGAACTTCCTGGAATGTCGTTTAAGTGTTTGTAGAAAAAATTACCGCTGTTTCTTTCTATACCTAGTTTGGTCCACATATCTTTAATAAAGGTGCTTGTGTAAGATGTTTGAAGCTCAGTAATAAAAGGCGGGGGGGGGGGGATTTTTAAATGAAAAAAAGAAAAAAAGTGAGCCCCGTAACTGTCTCTCAGGGGGGGGGACACCTCAACAGTAGCTCACTAGGGGGGGGGGGGGGTAAAGGATGGATTAAAATAATAGGATTAAAAGGTATAGAGACAGAGGGAGCGGAAGGAAAGAGTGAGGCGCAGGGACAGCCACATACGGAAGTAAGGAGAAGGTGGAAAAGCTGGACACGGTCGCAGGAGTCCGAGGACGGGCCCTCGGTGAGAGCTCTTGACGGCGCCAGGAGAGGGCGCAGGGCGAGCGAGTCGGCGAGAGCTGTGCTGTCGTCGGTAATCGCGGGGGCAGGCACGAAATCCAGCGAGCTAGTTAGTCGCACTCAGTAATAATAGTGCAATTTTACTGGCACATACGTCTCCAAGTATTCAGCCTAAATGTGTTCAGTCTGCATTTTTCGTATTGCAATACTGCACTTTGTATGAATATATGAGTAGTAAATACTTACCCTACAGAAGGTACAGACGGTTTCAAGATTGCGAGCTTTGATCCCAGAAAACCTCCGGTCACCTCATTTACCTGGTACTAACGTCGAAACTGAAAGCCCCTTTTGAAGTTCCTTTTAAGGATAAGAAATGTCTCTCTTTGGTTTTTCAGATAAAAGGAGCGTGCGTAAAGTTCAAGGGAATCTCTTTTAATTTTTCTGTAGCTCAAAAAAAAAAACATTTATTGGAATATATTCCACCAAATAAGGGAAACAAAGTGTAGAAAATCAGCGGACTATTTTCTAAAGCTCTTCTGGCTCATCGTTGTTATTTAGGCACATCAGCTGGCAAAACCGGACGCCATCAAGGGGCTGTGTTTTTAAACAGTTAAAGTGTCTACATTTGGAGAGAAAAGTATTTTTAGACCTATGGAGCTGCTACTTGCTGCTACACTTTACGAGAAAAAAAAAATCACGAAGTTTGCAAAATCGTTTTTTTTTTGTCCATATTGAGACGCAATTCGCACCATGTGGCGGTCCAATTAAAAAAATAAAGTAAATGAACAGTTCGTTTCATATGGCAAATTTTATCATTACATTTTTTTAGGAAGAAAATAATTTTTGAGCTTTCCCAATGACTGCAATGGGAAACTTTAAGCCGGCGGCGGTCTTATGACCAAACGGGAAGATAGGCGCCAATGAGAGATTTCAACAATCATTTTCTTCCTTAAAAAAATGTAATGATAAATTTGCCATCCCGGCTGCTTTGGTCACATTTCGATGGATGCGAAATCATAGAGGTATGTGCAGTGTGCGACGCCAGCGCACGCACGAAATAATCAAAATTCAAAATGGCATGCCTTATAATAATGTCGTGGTTTTTGGGGACGTGGAACCGCAGATATTCATTGTGCTTCCCTATTTCGGGAGTACTGACGCTTTATGCTTAAGAGACGATGCATACATGTGCATATATAGTTGCGCGTTCTTACCGTTATCTGAAAGTGCAGCAATCGTTCGCCCGTCCACATGGACGCGTCAGCACGCGTCGGCACGCGCCTACGGCCGCCACGAGATCATCGTCTCGGTCACCGCGGCGAGAGGGTGAAGCGTCGTGGGGCAGGGAGGACTATAGCCGGACAGCCACAGTTTTCTTGCTCTCGTTCAGAGCTTTGCTAGCTATTCTTTCTTTCTTTTTGCGCGCGAGTCGGTGCATACACAGAGCGACTGCGTGCCAAAGGACGCGTCATACGTCTGCGCGCGCGTTCCGGAAAGTGTGCAGACGCTTCGCGGCGTGCAACACTTAAGCGCGGCGTTGACATCGATGATGAACGTGCCGACGAAGTTGCTGTGCTGAGTGCGGCGCTCCTTGCTGTAGCGAGTAGCTTGGAGCATAGAGTTTCCTAAAATTAACTACAGGGGACTCAGGCGCTGCGATCGTTCAGTGACCATGGGGAATGATGGGTAGCACACACATTTGCCTAGTCTTCGTACTTGCAGGTGTCGAATCGTACTTGCGGCTTCGTTTATTGCTGGTTACGGTTTTGTTTTGAAGGAAAGAACGAACCCTTTTGAACTTTGTGACACGATTCGAAATGGTAAGCCTAAATGAATAAGGTTGTGAAGCGCAAACGCTGAACATTGGCTCTTTCTTTTTCGTGAAAAAACAGCTCCAAGCCACACGAACACGCACGAAGCCAGAAGCAGGCGAGAAGTACGAAAATTAGACATATGTGTGTACTACCCATCATTCCCATGCTCACTGAAGCGCCGTGCGTTGCAGCTCCAATAGACACTAGTGCCAGAGTTCCTTCTAGTGTATATTAGGAAACTCTATGACTTGGAGAGCGTTAGTGACGAAGATGCAATACACTGTAAGCTTAGTGAAAGAAAGAAAGAAAGAAAGAAAGAAGGAAAAAAAGAAAGAAAGAAAGAAAGAAAGAAAGAAATAAAGAAAGAAAGAAAGAAAGAAAGAAAGGGGTGGACTAGTTTTACGTGCTCATCGCGGGCAGGCTGTGTTTGCTTTGCACATTGTCACCGCGCTGGTGGCCAGCACGTTCAATACAAGCAAAACAAACACACAAAAACACAAGAAATAACTAATGGTCACTTTTCATCTTCTCGGTCTCTCTCTCTCTTTCGTCTTTTTACTGAGCTGGCCGTTGGTCCAGTGTGCGCGTATGCCTGTCTGCAGGCGTTTCGCGTTTGTTTTTCTTTGTGCCTTCGTTTACGAACATTTCGGCGGTGAAGCCAACCCCCGCGCACGTTTAACACTCTCGTGACGACAGACCCCCACGCGAATTTCTGGCGAGCGATCAGAATTGAAAACCTGCGTGGACGCCCTGGCTAAACATTCGTTTATTATTATTATTATTGTTATTCTGGAAGCTCGGGGGATGCGTTTTCTTATTTTTTAGCGCCCAGATTTTTCTCTTGACTCCTCAGGTTATTTGTTTTCGTGTCGAAGCGTGGGGCTCAAGCCTTCGGAGCCGGCCTGGCTATTTTACAGCTGACGTCGCCTATGTACACACTTTGCACGATTCGCTGAAATGTATGTGTGCGCGTATTCTCAACTGCCACCTTAGCGTTTGTCTGTCGGTTGAAGTAATAGCGATAAACCACATTGTTTGTAATATTCGGAGCAGCTCATCGAAAAATGCCGAACTGCAAAACCAAAATGAATTGAGATAAAAAAGCTAAGAAAGCTAAAAAAGAACTCATAAGGTCCCGTAGGCATTTGCCTTAGACGACTCAAAAGCGAAAGCCTTATTCCGTCCCTTCTTAACCATTGTGTTGTTCACCCACCACTTCCCCTACGAACGATTTCTGCATGTGACGGGGTTACACTTCCACTATACCTCTGGGATCGTATAGGCACTGCGAGCTTTCTGAACCTTACATTGTTTCACATTGCCTCCGCGATCGGCACACCGTGGACCAGGTGATGTCACGGAACACGTCATCATGGGACGTCATAGCGTTGTACCGTGACATCTCATATTTGGCAATCTATGATGTCACGATGATGTCACAGATTGTTTTTTTTTTGCATCACTCGTTCAGTTCAGATTATTTCTTTTAGGAGTATCCGGAAGGGTATCCCTAAGCGTATCCCATTACACAAGGGGTGGGTTAACAATCTTTCACATTATTCGCTCTTTAAATAGCTTCATATTGACTATTTACACGTTGCTGAAACAAGGATAAGCAGGTAATAGCGGCTGTGTCGGCAGGAAGGCCGTTCCAGTCTTTGGCAGTGCGCGGGATGAACGAGGCAGACAAGTGTTGACGTCGACGGAGTAGTACTAATGTACGTAAGAGCTTGGCGTTGTTTCATTCAAAGGCGTCTTTGGCCGTATTCATGTCAGATGTATGACATTGTTACCGGGAACAACGAGACGCCCTGTCAGCGAGGTTGTAAACAACATATATTTAAAGCAGTGGTTGCGGCGCTGACCGATTGAACTCCGAGCGCGAGCGGCGACAGCTCTTGGTCCTCCTCGTCAGGCGCATGGTCCCAGACGTTGGCAATGTGCATGTATATATTAATTTCGAGACACACGCCATATTTAGGCAGTGTAATGTGTGCTTAACAGCAAGCTGGGTGCACTGAGTGCATTTCACATTTTCGTGTGTACATTGGTCCTGACTTGTGTTCTGTGGTTTTTTTTCTTTTTGCAAAATTCACACCGAAACACCTAGAAGCGCCTTAAAGAGAGGTTTACGGAGTGTTCGCCGAATCATGCAGTACGCTAACCGATGGTCAACCAGTGGAGCTCGCTGAATTATGTCTTAATTCTGTGGCGTGTATCAGAATACATTTTCGTGTAATACTATGCGAGTTTAAAGACTAAATGTAATGCAACGGACCACAGCGCACCTATATCAAAAAGGAGGAGGAGGAAAGAAAGAGGAAGGACAGGGAGGTTAGCCAGTTCTCAGACCGGCTGGCTACCCTGTACTGGAGAAGGGGGTAAGGGGGATAAAAGATTAGAGAAAAGAGACGTAAAAAAAAGGAGAGAGCATAGAACTTGGCAGTCACGTACGAGCTAGGAGAAACAAACCCAGGGATTTCCACCTATATCAAACGACTCGGGTTGTTAAAGGGCACGAGCTGCACACGAAGGTATAGGATTGCCGAATAACTTTTCAAATGCAGAATGCCGAACGACGCGGATACACCTTTTCACAGGAAAGAAAAAAAAACAACAAAACACCGCCATGATGGGCTGTGCGCGGGAGTGCAAAGGCTAAGGGCGCAGCGTTGTCAGTGCATTTTCGAGGGGACGTGCCAATTTGCACAGCCCGAGGAGGGCTATGGCGGCGCCCAGGGAGGCGTTTATGAAAAGGTAAATAGAGGGACGGTAACTGTAGTAATAATTTCTTGGTCGCTACGACGAAATGAAATGTACAGATACATTTGGTGAGGTTCGAATCAAAAGTTAAAAAATCCTGGTGATGTGATCACCGGAATAATTTAGTAAGCATACTATGATTACGGAAATAAAAAGAGCAGTTGATATAAGATATTTTCAAAGTATATAGGACAGGTATCAGAACGCATACTGCAGCGGTAAGTCACAATAGAGATACTCACAGGTATACGTCACGTTAATATAATGCGATCTCTACCGTTAACCAGGGTATATAGTGAGGAGACGGCAACCAAACCTAACCTAACTGTGGACAAACCGTCTAGGTATAGAACAACGCAGTCTAGTTCGCTGAAGAATCCGCGAATGCCTGTTAGGGACGAGAATAGGGATAGGAATAGCGTTTCAAGACTTGGCATTTCGAATGCGTAACGCATTCATAAACACGCAGCCGGCCGCTTCTACGAAATTCATCACCGCCGCCGCAGTGACCTTTCGCGCTGCGCATGCGCAAAGTTCATGACCTTTTCCCTAGTGGCCTTAAGGCGAGTTTCTTTCTAGTGTAATATATATATATATATATATATGCGTGGGATGCTGTTCAGGCAACAGAGTGTGAAACTTGAAAATTGAAGGCCTTGTTTTTTTCCCCTGCTGCCGCAGGTGAACGTGCTGGGATATTTCAAACACACGTGTTATTCGCACAGGAGCGTGTAAGTGGTGCGGCTCATAGTCTTTTTTTTTCCTTCAAATAAACCATGGCTGCATTGTGAACGTCTCAGAAGTAGAAGTGTCGAAAAAGGGAAAAAAAATAGAAGGAAAAAAAGAGTCAAGTAAATCTGGAGAGTGGGAATCGGGGTGTGTGTTATTCCAGATTTGGTAAAAAAAAGAGAGAGAGAGAAAAAAATATAAGAAAACCGAAGAGAAGTCGGCGAGGAAGATGAAACGGGATATCGATATGAAACAATAAATTATCAGTAAGGTCGAAGGGCTTCGTAAAAACTCGGTTTAATATTACAAATAAAAATAAAAGAGTGATGCATTGAGCTCACTGTGTCAGAAACACGTACATTTCCACGGCGTAGCGATAAAGCGCAGGGTTAAAACACAAATAAGCTTTCTGAAAAATGAAGTACAGTGGGCTATTTTTTTACAAGTGGAGCTCTAGTGGTTTAGCTTGAAGAGAAGAGAAGAAGAAGCGAAATGTGGCAGATATGCTTATTCAAGGCTGCCGGTTCAAATGGCGGAAACAAATGGTTCGACTGGTGCAAGTATAGCGATAGCTGCAGCGGTAGCCGAAAGTTTAATGATAGCTGCAGCGATAACCGAGAGAGATAGAGAGAGAAAATTAAAAGGAAGAGACCGAGAGGTTAACCTAGAAGAACTGGTTTGCTACCCTGTACAGGGATGGAGAAATAGGGGTCGGAAAGAGGATAGAGATAGAGAGAGATAAAATAAATTAGGAACAGAATACACATACACACACATGCAGGGCGTTCCGATCACAGTCATTTGGAGGGGCCGGTTGAACGCAAGAAGCGCAGGAGCGCTTTCACAGCCTTCTTCAGCGACACAAAGTCCTGTCGGTAGCGCAGGATTCTTTCTTCCAAGAGTCTGGTTGCCCAGTTGGTCTAGTGCACTGTAGAGTGACTGTCTCTGCGATCAGTACTGTGGAAAGTGTAGGGAAAGCTTTTGGGATGATAACTGATTAGTGCGATTGTCTGTACGAGTTGGTTGCTCATGCTGCGCTATTTACAACGCAGAAAAAAAAAGTGGACGTAAAAGGTGACACCACAGACGAAGTGCTGACTAACAACTGAAATTTTAAGGAAACAACAGATTACTAATTAAGGAGCCTTGACAAAGGTATAACGTACCGTGAAATGCAAAAAAAGATGATTTTCTACATCATTTGTCATAGTTAAGCTCAGGGCAACAACGCCAGTTCTTCTATACCTAGTCAAAGCAACGGATTCCACACGCACGCAAAGTTGTATCGATATATGGTGTACGCTATGCGTGAGATGATGTTTCTGTCCCATATTCACGGAGCCGGTCGCATTACAATGAGAGCGTTGTTGCGGGTGTTTTGCACGTGATCACATTCAGGCATAATAAGATGGTATCATGGCTCGGAGGGTGCTGGACAGATCTTGTAGCTATGACATTTAGATGCAGTATGTATGTAAGAGCCGCGGAGCGCCAGAACGGCCGCAAGAGCTTGCGACTCGTCGAGCATGTGGACGCAACGAATAAATAGCAAAAAGGCACCGAAGCGCCACGTACAGGCAACAACATTATACGAGTACCGTTTAGAGAACACGAAACAACCCCGTGGCAGGCAGGCTGACGGACGTCGTCCAATGTGTATGGGTCGTAAAAGATCGCCGATGGCCAGCGTTGGCCGATCTCTGTACGGCCGTCAATGTGCGTGCGTGTAGTAGGAGCCGTCGCGCTTGGCCTTTCGGTTTGCTACAGATGCCTGCGAGGGATCGGAAACAGATATTAAGAGGGTACACCGTGTTTTCCAGGCCACAATGTGCGCAGAAAGTAAGCGTTGCGAAAGCTTTGCGCTCCGGGTTTGCAGTGTTGAGGATTACGGGGCGGGAAGTGTGGTACTTACATACCCGGAAGATTTGTTTACGAACAGTTGAAACAATGTGAGACGATTTCTGTTTATCGCACCGCGGCTGCTTATCTTTTTTGGCTGCCTGCACCGGCAACAGTACGACAGGTTACGGGGAAGCTGAGTAAAAATGAGGAGGTTGGTGAAGTGAGAAAAAATATTATTGAACATGGACTGTATTTGAACGGCACTCACACATTCACATGTGTATCACCTGACTCTAGATGGACTTTTAGTACGGAGTTTATCTTTTGTTCTTAATACCTAAAGTCTGGCGAAATATCGGGAGTCTCAGCAACTCTCGCCAAGTACCGTCAGCTTTCACGAATTGTCGCAGTTTCTTGACTCGTGACACACGCAAGGCATTGTGCCTTAGGTATAGTGTAACTTCGCGTGTGTCGGCTACGTCTCGAGTTTCAACACGGCGGGACTTCCAAAACAAACCTTGCTTCCCGCGATTCCCTCGCTGTCCCTCTGCTGCGGCCTATTTGCGCGAAGATATGGTAATGTCGTACCGAGAGAGAATGACCGCGTGGGCGCGTTTTGGAGGCCGCCGCCGGCGGCACGCGCTGGAAGAAATGTTTCTGCTCCCTATGAACGTCTGACATTTCCGCGCTCTTCGTTGCGTGGGATGAACGCGTTCGGGATGAAGGGAGTGTGGAAAAAAAGCATGGGGGAGAAGGTATCGAAGCGTTTAGAAAAGGATGGGGAGGGAAACTTGGGGAAACGGTGATGACTGCGTTGGGAATGAAGCGAGAATACTTTGGGAGAGATAAGGACGGTACCACCGCGTTGTACACGCGCAAGATCAGCGGCTGTACATCGCGGAGAAGGAACTAGGGAAAAGGAGGGGGTGTGTTGGGAACTAAGAAAAAAATTTAGGGGGCGAGGAGAGTGATAGATAGAAACGACGAAGTTATGATAGTGAGTGGTGGTAAGGGAGGCTATTTCTGCAGCCCAAAAAAAAAAGGAGCATGACTCCTAGTCTGTAGGGAAGAGATTGAGGAAGGGGAAGGTTGTTTGGAAGAAAGAGGTCTACGTTTTTGAATGGATGGACAGAGAAATTGGCGGGAGAAAGGAGTGTTGCTTTGGTCGGTAATAGGAAAGAGAGGGTATAGACTGCGGTGTTGCGAATGAAGCGAGAAAAATTTAGGGGCGTAGCGTTGGGTGCCACAGAGGGAGAACTAGGAAAAGGGGGCGAATGTTTTGGCGGAGAGAGCATATAAAATTAGGGAGCGTAGGAGACGGTGCGTTGGAGGGAGACAAGGGGGAGGGTGTAGCGGCGCGCTCGCTTCTTTAGAAGGTCGTCGTTTGACAACGTGGATGGGGGCGCCGTGTAGCTGTTCCTCAGTTGCGTCATGCCGCCACTGGCGCCTCGCTTTCGAATCAATGAAACGCTCTGGCTCGATGGCATAAACGTATTGGATGCGCCAGGGTTAAAAAAGAAAAGAGATCGTAGACGAGGAACGTACGTTAAAACTGGTAACAATAAAAGGACACTGAATTGGTGAGCGCCTTGTAAAGTCGTAAAAAGATCCGCCCGGATGGATGTCACAAGAAGACGGGGTAAATGTCGTTGCAATGTTGAGCTTTCAACACCGTTTACGTTTACAAGCGTAGTCAGGACGACGCGATTTGAAGGCACTGATAGCGGTAATCTGGCGATGAAAACAAATAAAGTGAGACTTGGTGAAACGGAAGCAAATTAATGACGATTTTTACTAGCTACTAGCCGGCGTTGTAGCAATCAATCATATATATAACTTACTTGTGGTATGCGGGCACTGTTAGTTAGATCGTTGTAAACGGAAGCGTTAGAGTATGGAAAACACGATATGCGAACGTAGGCCGCCGTTAGATGATATCATTGCTCTGTTTATTTTGTTCGTATATTGTCTGTAATGCGTGGTGTGACACCAGTGCCCTAGGCGGTACCTTAGTATTTATCTTGGTATTTACGTATTTGAATATTTAATTTCATTTATTTGATCAGGATTCATTTGACAATATCGTTCCCAAGTTTAATTTAATATTTACGCGCAAAAACGTCACATTTTTTTAACGGCATCCTTTATTACCAGATTTTAGAAGTCCACTTTTCATCACCAGGCTTGCGGCATGAATATTATGCACATAATATCGTCGCCTGTTGTGCCGCGCAAAGTTCTGGGCTGTCCACGGCATTGTCGGCTTATTCTGGTTGACATAGTACATTTTTTGTTTTTTTTATATGTAAATCATTATAGACTTCGATAGAAGCATCGAGTAAGCTATGAATATGCATATAGCTCATTGTGTTCGTTTATTTATTTGTTGGCGTATATACGTTTCGATATCAGCGTCCAACTGAGGATATCGTCACGGCGACGTGTCTGTGCCGGGATTTCTGGAGTGAGCGGAATGACTGTTATTTTGCACCCGAAATGTAGCGATAGCTTCGGACCGGAACTCCCGATAAATCGAACTTGCAGTCTTCGTTTCAGGGACCGGGAGTCAGGGGAGAGCTGAATGTTCCAGCTATTTCGGCAGAGAGCGTTTGTCTTAAGATTTCTGGCCAGTTCTAAAACGTGGGAAATAACACGTAATGTATTTAGAATAAATGAACGACGATTTAGAGCACGATGTCCTCTACTATGAGATAGCAATGAGCTGTCCGGGGGCAAACAAGTCCTTCAACGCCTTGTACTTGCGGCGACCTGCAACGTCCGTAATGGGCGGTTCGACAGTATGCGACTAAAGGGTAATACGGTTTTCTCAGAGCTAGTGGTCTTCACTTCCGACGCCCATTCAGCCACGTAGCCGGGAATCTTTCAACTATGCGACTTTTTGTATAGACGTGCAAACAACAATGACTGTTCTGTTCTGCAGCGCCCTCTATCTCTCTGAGTTTACAGCTGTTATGTTCGTCGGCCCATTCACATCAACGTTATCACAAGCGGCACTCTGAGCCTTTATCTACTTTCCCGCTGCTCGTGGACTGAGGCATGACTAAACAAAAACGGTGTGCACATTCTTTGCGGTTTCTCGCCTTATTCCGCGACGCTCGCATTTGAAGCTCTGTAAAAGTGATAATAGTTATCTCCTTTGTTTTCGCAAAAAAAAAAAGGAGCATTGGCTGATGCGACTTGTTTATTTGTGGCGGGAAAAATAGCGTGCCATCATTGCATAATTAATATTAACGTGAGGCTGATTTCTATTTAACAAAAAAAATTTCGTTTTCCGACAGCAGTGAGCACATATTAGACGTAACGTCAATTGACGAATTGTTTTTTTTTTACTTTTAATAAACACTTTCTGGGATCTTCCACCTTGGAATTATCTTCCGTTGTGGAAGGCTTCGAAAATTTCGATCATCTGCGTGGTGTTTAACGTCGCATAAGAATCCTTTACTTTCTTGTGCGGATAGATATTTCACCACTGTTAAGGGTGCTCCCCGGTACATGATGTAAATCTTTTGTCGATTGGGTAGAATTTATGACGTGCTGAGTGATAGCGTGGCTTTATAACTTCAAGTGTAGCCTCCAGATACTCGCCACGGAGTTTGATTGATAGATTGATGGTGTTTACTTATAGCGCCGCAAAGCAATTAACCTCAAATTTGACGGACGCTGCTGTCATTGTTCAAGGCTACCTGCTAAAGAGGCGTAGATATTCAGCTTTGCTTTGCGTCTTGTGGTCCATAAAGTTTTTATGCGGACTGTATCGCATGGTCTATCGCAAAAAGAGATGCAGCAACTAAAAGTTGGCTGGTATATCTTCCTCGCACCAGCCTTTTACTGAAAGCCGGTGACTGGCGCGCGTTAAGTGTTTCGGACATGCAGCAATCGATAAAGGAGATTAGCTTGCAGGCTCCAGCGTTTATATTTAATCACGGCCTTAATTTGTTTCCTGTGACAGCAGATAGTACTGTATTAACGGACTATAGCATTATTCTAGCCCACTGGCACGACAACTCCTGACAGCGCGCACCCACGCGACCAATGTATTTATTACTCGAATATTGCCTCGTCCAAGCTGGCGTGGGCAGTATCGCGATGACCAATCGCCTTCCTTCTCAATGACTCTGTCCGCGGTTAATCACCCACACGCCCATGAAATGGTACGCATCTCGCTATGCATGCATGCAATGACATCGCGGTGGTTCTGTGTCATAGCTTTATGAAGTTATAGCCCCGCAGTGACTCTCTTTCAGAGTCGCAATAATTAAGCCGGTCCCTATAACCTATCGGCCTATAGACAACCTTCTATGGAAGCGCCATCGAATTACGCGGATCGTCAGTCATTGCACGAGGGCGGCAACAACGCAACAGCCCGCAAATTTCGCCGCGCATAGAGCGATCGGCTCTGCGCACGGTGAAGGTGGGCGGCTTTGCCTGCGAGCGAACGCGCATTGCGGTGAAGGCGAATCCCCCCCCCCACGCGTGGCAGTTGAGGCGTCGCTGGCCGCGGACACGGGGTGAAGGACCGGTCGAATCGTTGACGCGGTCTCCTCTCTTTTTTTTTTTTTCTCGCTCGTCTCGCTTAGGAAAGAGCGAAACCGGGTCCGCGCCGCTAGTGCAGAAGACGTCGGGAACACTCGGAGGTTGTAAGACGGCTGGCGCCATCTGTTTAAAAGGGCGCTTACTGCGAAGAGAAGGCGCGCGGTGAAGGCCAATGGCGGGATGGTTCGTCTCGTTCCTCAAAGAAAACACGATTGTTTATTGGGATAATTAATTATAACGTGTTTACTGCTCAAGGGTTATTACCGCGGCACGCCTACACACACACACACACACACACACACACACACACACACACACACACACACACACACACACACACACACACATATATATATATATATATATATATATATATATATATATATATATATATATATATATATATATATATATATATATAATGCTGTGGAAACAGTCAGTTATGCGATTGATGGCTTGCTTTCATACCAATCTCATGTGTTTTTTTTTTCGCTTTTCTTAGTAGCTGCACGCCAGAATCCTCGAATGGATCATCTATTTGATACGGTTTTTACGGGGAGAGAAAATAAGATAAAACGTGTCATCCTAAGCAAGCTCCAAGAACCATAGATAATTTATGTTTTTCCATATATTTGATTATAGTGGCGGTGATTATTAAGGTTTATTATCGCAAATATGGATGAGGCGAAAAGCTTTTTGTGGCTCAGCAAATCGCCACGGAGTAACTATTATTATTATTATTATTATTATTATTATTATTATTATTATTATTATTATTATTATTATTATTATTATTATTATTATTATTATTATTATTATTTTCCTGGATGTGTTGTTATAGAGCACTGGCGTTGACTTCAGCATAGTGTTTGGCGTATAAATCGGTGTGCACTGGTCCGCCGTATACAGGCCAACGGTGCTGCAGCAGCTTGTGCGTAGAAATACATGCTCTCGTAGTGGCGAGCTCATTGTGTCACGTTTCGTTTCGCCGACCAGTCCTCCCCACTTGCTGCACCACTGTCTTTCCATCTCGCTTATCTCCTGCGTAGTTGTTTCGTGCTTGAAGTAGGTGAGCTGCAAGTAGTGCGTAGCGCTAGTTAGCGAGTAGTTTGCTTTAGTGTACAGTGTGTTCACTTCTGCTGTGGTGTTTGACCCGCTCACGATCGAGGTAAGTATACAATTAAAGTAGGCAGGTTTCAGTTGGTCCACAAACTTCAGCGTCATAACGGATTCCGTAGGCGTAAACGCGAGAATGCCGCATAGGTGGTGCCATCTGGCGAGGCCGAGGTGAACCGGGCAAGCGCAGAATTGTTATTGCATAAATCTGGTACGTTCTATTTCTTTGCTGGTGTGGATTCTCGGTGGTGACGTAGCACTGAATGAGTTGCATTTTCAAGATTATTCATGCTTGATAACCCCAAGGGAAAAACAAATATATCTTTAAGGGCGATTGCCGAAGCGCCACAATATATCGACATGATATCGTCCTGCAACTTGATCTTCTTAAACCCCTTTGCCTATACCAAAATAAAAGACAAGCTAAAAGCTTCTAATAGTGCTTTAACGTTAAACGCTTACCTCTTTCAAACCACGTGAAGGTCAGACGCAGAGCTTCTGGAAGGCGGTTTGATGTAACCGTAATTTTAGTTCAAATTCGAAGTTAATACCGTAGATGGGAGCGCTGGTGGAATGGGGGAGGGGTTGGAGCTGGTTGCACAGCAAAGTGTGCAGTGTAGTCGGACTTTGCACTACCCAGAACTTCCCCTGTCGACAAGTGGCGCTACGTGTCTGCAAAACTCCCGAGTCTGACGTCGATATTGTATACTCGACAATGAGCACAAGCTGTACCCAATCATTGAATGTGTGTTCGGAAAGAACGGCGAACGATTGCGAGTTCTCTGTTTGCCCCCCGGTCCTCCAGACCCCGACTCTACTATACGAAAGCAGTATGCTGTCTTTTCAGCATTATCCGCAAAACGCATTCGAATGTGCACTTAGAATATATAGGCGTATGATCTACAGGGCTTTGCACTCTGCTACTGTAGAGCTGTATGCAGCTGTCCCTTGCAATCATCAGCCGCTGTATTAACGCAAAAGCTTTATATGTATCATCAAATGCGCAACTGGATTTTCGGTGGTGTCAACCACCATGCCAATTTTGCAACATGTCATGTGAACGAAACCACTGCAAGAGCAGCAAGACTATGAAATGTAAATTATGACATTCATAACATAACTGTCATGATAGTCATGCTATGACTAGTCAATTATACTCTTCAAACGGTCATGTTATGCCATACCAAATTTGGTATTGATACCATTTACGAAACGGTCAGGAGGAGGAGGAGGAAGAAGGGAAGAAATGAAAGGCAGGGAGGTCAACCAGCCGCACGTCCGGTTTGCTACCCTGCACTGGGGGAAGGGGAAGGGGATTAAATGAGAAGAGAGAGAGAAGTGAAGGGCAACGTGTGTGTAGATGTGACCTTGTCCATTGCAGGCGGTCGCGTAGTCCGGTCGTCTTTAGAAAACTTAGCAATGCTCGCGTCGCTTTGCTGGCCTGTGACGCGTAGAGCCATGAACCAAGGATCTTTTCTTCGGAAAAAGGTGTACTGTCTAGTGTATCTAACGTTTCGCGCAGCAAGTTGCGTTCGCTCGCAAAACGTTCACATGAACACACTAGATGTTCAATGTCTCGTCAGTGTCGCACGATTCACATCGGGAGCTATCCGCCATTGCTATGCGAAAGGAGTACGCCTTCGTAAAAGGTACTCCTAATCACAGGCGGCCCAGTAAATTTGCATCCTGGCGGGAGAGGTCCGATAGAACTTGAAGCTTTCTCGATGGGTCCAATTTGTGTAGGCGGCGGTTCCCGACACTGGGGTCACTCAGCCAAGTTTCCGACATAGTGTTAGCGAACGAGTGAAGGCCCCTTGCAGCGTCGGTTCTCGACAACGGGATTGGGGTTGTCTGGGCGTCCGCGTGGGTGGATCGGGTAGCATTATCAGCAAGGTCGTTACCGACAATACCACAATGTCCCGGTAACCACTGGAACACCACGTCATGTCCTTTGGATAAAACTTCGTGAAGCACTTCTCTTATTTCATTCACTAGTTGTTGATGCACCCTTTGTCGTAAAGCTGATTGCAAGCTCTGAAGGGATGCTTTGGAGTCACAGAACACAGCCCATTTTTGAGGCTGGGCTTCCGCGATATAAAGTATAGCAGCACGTAAGGCGGCAAGCTCCGCTGCTGTGGATGTTGTCCTATGCGACAGTTTGAACTTTATAGTGACCTGGTACGTCGGGATGACAACAGCACCTGTGGAGCTGTCAGCCGAGATCGATCCATCGGTGTGAATGTGGGTCCTCTGGCCGTATTTCCCGTTGAGTAACGACAATGTCACCTGCCGTAGGACCACTGTGTAACGACGGCTCTTGCTCGTTATTCCCGGAATAGTGAGGCACACCTGTGGTTGTTGTAGGCACCACGGAGGTGACGCTGGTCTTGTTGCTGGAGTGAAGCCAAAAGGAAGGCATTCTCCATGAGCAGAAATAATCTTTGAAAACATCACTTATGGTCTTTGAAGTGGCAACGCTGCAACATGGTGACCAGGAACTCGGCAGAGGTGTCTTATGTGGGCTCTCAAATCGTCAGTGGTGATGTATGTTTGAATCGGATGCTCTCTTGCAATCATAATTGCCCCGTTGGTTGAGGTGCATCGCGGCAATCCTAAGCACACGCGTAGTGCTTGTCCTTGCGGACTTTCGAGGGTGCGGATGTTCGTCTTGCACGTACTTGCCAGTAACGGCAAGCTGTAGCGCAAAAATCCCAGAAACAGTGCCCTGTATAGCTGCATCATTGACCTTATCGATGTGCCACAAGATTTTCCGCAGAGGAACCGCATTATATGGACGATGGAAGTTAGCCTTCTCTTCAGGTAATTGCAGTGGGCACTTCACGAAAGGTCCCTGTCAATAATCACACCCAGGAAGCGATGGTTCTTCTGGTATGGAATATTTTGTCCATTGATGGTAACGGGGTATTGTGTCATGGCTCTGCGAGTAAACGCAACCAATGCACATTTCTCCGTTGAGACGGAAAGACCTTGCTTGCGGAGATATGAGCATGTCAGGGTGGCAGCCTGCTGGACTCTTGCACGTACTTGTAGACGATTTACAGCCGAAGTCCATAGACAAATATCGTCAGCATGTATGGATATGAGGATGGTACTTGGCAAAATTTCACGAAGACCTACCATCACGAAGTTAAATAAAGTGGGACTTAATACGGCGCCCTGAAGGACGCCACGGGAGGTATAGTAATGGTGGTAGGTCCATCTGCGGTTTGTACAAAAAAAGACCTTCTCGTCAAATAATCTTGAATCCATTGGAACATCCGACCACCGATTCCGACAGCTTCCAACGAGTCTAGGATGGCTTTATGTGTTACGTTATCATAAGCCCCTTTGACGTCGAGGAAGAGTGCCAGTGGTATGCGCTTGAGGCTCTTCTGTTGCTGGATAAATGTTGCGAGATCAATCACGTTGTCAAGAGATGACCTACCTCGCCGAAAACCCGTCATGCAGTTTGGGTATACGTCGTAGCGCTCGAGGTACCATTCTAGGCGTGTAAGTATCATCCTTTCCATGACTTTTCCTACGCAACTTGCGAGGGCAATAGGGCGAAATGATGTCAAATCAAATGGTGACTTTCCTAGTTCAACTCATGGCGAATCCAATGGTGCAATCACATCAGCGAATGTGTAATGGCCTAATTGCAGTTTCATACTGCACCATGCTGTCATATCACTTCGCACAGGCCCCTTAGCTTGTATGGTTTCAATCAAATTATTCGCTTCACAGTCGGAATGCGAACTCAGTATTCTCAAAATATTTAAAACATTGATTAAGTACTCTGACCGCACCGCGTGCCTTTTAATTGGTAGGCGTAAAATATGCTAATCTAACCTAAAGAAGGCTCTGTTTTTTTTTAAAGAGAAAATATCTGCTAAGCAAACTGGGAACATAAGTCGAATCAAGAAACCACATATTTGCTGGCGTTGCTTCAACGGTGACATTGTAAGGAAAATGACGCATTGATTCATCGCGAAAACATTTGTGGGACTGGACTAATCGGAATAGCCTTATTTGTTTAAATTCCAGAGTTCCCACATTCGTTCGATGTAATTCGAGGTCCGTCTTAGATTTGACATTTGCCAGCTCAAATGTGACCATATCGTCTTTGACTGTTATTGATACCGCTACAAGTAGGGATCACTGCCACCTGGTATTTGAAGTCAGCATTCCTTTAGTGACGGTAGACCACCAGATGCAAAGTTTTGTAGACTACTCAAAATTTAAAAACAGAATTTACAGTCAACGTTGTGTTCCTTGCCCAGTGCGCCTCTCATAATCATATGGTGGCTTTGGGACGTTAAACCCCTCATATCAATCAATCCTTGCCCAGTATGGAAACAAATCTTAAAGCTAAGAGCTTTTGCTCCACTCTAAAGCGTACAATTAAAAAAAATCACAGTTCGCTATATCTTCAACAAAACCAAAATCCATATCTGCCTGGTGGAATATGGATTGTGCTAGAGATTATAAACGCTGGAAAGCTGCATGGAAAAAAATTCCTTACCAACCAATGTCCTACTAATTAGAGAAACTATTTCTAAGCTAAATCTACGTTTAGAAGACCAGTTTCATTAGCGAAAGACGACTATTAAGGAAAACGTTATAGCTATATTTCCAAGAGCGGCAACAAGAAAGCTCTATTCAGATTTTTCGTCATCGTAAAGCTATTGCAGCACCCGTAAATATTGACTCAGTTATTGTTTCCCCAAAGAAGTTGGAAGACATATTAGCTGGAATCGCATTAGGATTAGAGAGCAGATTTATATCACAAATACAAACTAAGTTTGTAAAACATTCATTCGGAAATGATTTTGTTGAAGTAAGTAGGGATGAACTTGCGCACGTCGTTCGTCTTTTGCCTAACACAGGTCCTGGACCAGAAGGTGTCACTTCAGGAATGTTAAAAAAATATTATTCGACATCTCTCCTGAAGACTTTCTTAACGTTGTCAACCACTCACTTGGAAATAGTTCGATACCTCCTGACTGTAGACTTGCAAAAATAATACCACTTCTTAAAAAAAAAAAAACAGACAGGGACTAGGAATGCAGATAGATAACATTAGGCCGATCGCTTTAACATCACATGAAGTCAAGTTTATAGAAAGAATACTTTACATTAGAATTATGAAGTTCATGACACATAATGCAATACTCCGTGCGTGCCAGATTGGATTTAGACCAGGTTACTCAATATGGTGGGCGCATGTTGATTTAGAGGCTCGTATAAAGCTTGCTCACCACAGACAAAAATATGCGGCTATAGTAACCCCTGATTTACCCAATGCATATAGTAGTGTTGAACATGCTATTCTTATCAATGCCCTAAAAGACCTAACCTTCCCGCTGTATATAACGAATTGGATTTACGGCTTTTTAAAAGACAGAAAATTTTATTGCTCCCAACGAGGTGTTTCGACACCGAAGTATAGCCAAACCAGAGGTGTTCCTCAAGGTTCTGTTCTATCGCCTGTGCTATTTAACATTTTGTTAAGTTCAATACCATTGAGTGATAAGGTACATGTATATGAATATGCAGATGGTATTGCGTGTTTCGCATCTGACTGTGATATTCATGTACTACATTCAACTTTAGAGTTTTATTTGGCAACATTGAAAACCTGGTTTCAGGAAATTCATATGAAACTGAACGTAACTAAATGTGCTGAAATAGTTTTTCTATTGGACGTACCATTAATATTTCTCTTCAGTACCATCTAGAAAAAATCACCCGAGTTAACTGTAATAAATATTTAGATGTATTGTAGGATCAAAAACAGCGCTGGCGTGATCACATTGAACATATTAAAATTAAGGCTACACGCGCTGTTGGAATGATAGGTAGGCTTGGCCGGCTCCGTTCTGGTCTGCGCGGGGATACGCTGATCATGATTTAGCGCATGTACGTTCATCCGATTCTTAAATTAGAATGGGTACTATTCTCTGGGGGACCAGCATACAAAATAAAGCCCTTGATTTTCTTAGAGCGGGAAGCTCTTCGAAGTTGTTTAGTTGGGCCGAAATTCACAGCTAACAATGTTCTGTATCAAGAAGCTCGGATACCCACTCTTGTTTGCAGATTCCGTATTTTAACTGTTAAAACCTATTTAACATTTTCTAAATCCAATTTAGGAAGCCGACAGTTCGTATTCTTTGCCGAGCCCGGTATCTTTTTCAATGAGCATTGGTCCCGTGTATATAAACCGCAAGTGCTATTTGTTCAAACACTTCTAGATGCTTTGAATGCTAATATATTCTAAATCATACCGTCTGACAAACCAATCGGCCAAGTGCCAATAGAATTTGAGGATATCTTCCCAATGAATGCTAAACACTTGCCCTCTAAATATTTGATTGGCTTATTAAAAGAACACCTGTCTCAATTAGATACTAATATAGTAATTGCAACGGATGCATCTATGAGTGGCGAGAAGGCAGGTGTGGGTATTTTTTCTCTCTCATTATTCTTGTCCTTTTCATTACGCCTCCCAGATTATACACCAATATTTGAAGCGGAATTAACAGCCGTTATACTAGCTCTTCGTAAACTTCCTGCGACTCATTGGACAGCTGTGGTAGTGACTGACTCGTATTCCGTGTGTTCATTTTTATCATCGTCGTCGACATCAGCAGTACTTGAAACTTTTAAACCATTAATCCCAGCAAACATTCGTCTGGTGCGAATGATATGGGTGCCAGGCCATCGTAGTATACATATAAGTGAGACGGCTGACTCACTCGCGCGAGCATCCCTTGATCTTCCGATCGTGCCAATCATGCCTCTTACAGCTTATGTAACTGCAGCGATGTTCAGAAAACTTTTCTCTCTTGAAGACTCATCGAATATTATGATACAGAATCAAGATTTCTCGCACCTGCACTTTGCATGGAATAATACATGGTGTCCCACTCGTAAATTGGAAGTCTCCTTAACAAAATTACGTTGCTGTGTACCACCTTTTCATTTCTACTTAAGCCGGTCTGGTCTGGCGCCATGCCCTATGTGCTCAAGCTGTAATAAATCTGAATATATGGACCATTTTCTTTTCACACGCCACCGTTATAAAAATCAAAGAGATAAACTGTTTCGAAATTTTATTAAAAAAAACTAGGAATATTCCTTACTACTCCTAATAATTTTCCCTTTGGGGCTGCTTCATTAGGACTCACTGACAGGAACATCTGCGGGGCTCTCTGCGAATTCCTAAGTGGCAGAAGAAGATTACCTTGCTAAGCCACTGATCAGCTCTCGATTTTTACCAGCCAATCTAACATTTAATACTAAACTATTACACTGTAATGATTTATTCTTCAGAAGAACTTCATATAAGGATTACAACTCAGTTATTAAAAAAATTCATTATTTCTTTCCTTTCTCTTTTTTTCACATTCTGCCAAAATAATCCCGCCAAGTCAAAACAAACGTAATCCTATTTCCCTAACCTGTATAAGCTTAAGGTATTTACTTACATTACCCGCCGGCTTCTTGGCCAATCCCCTTTAGTAGGTGAGAGCCATGGTAAAAGATCAAGTAAACAAGCAAGCAAGCTTGCTCCGGAGGTTAAAAATCTGGTAAACCGTGGATTCCCCATCCACTCGACCATCATACGAAGACGTGCCCCACCAGGGACAGCGATGATTTTAGGAAGTTAAACCCTTACAATTATTATTATTATTATTATTATTATTATTACAGCGAAGGTTCTTTACAGCACCTCCCCCCCCCCCCCTTTTCTACTTCGCGAAAGTCGGTGGATTCGACCGGAAGTCGCAAGCGTCCGTGCCCTGGAACGGTGCCTACTACGGGCGCGTCAACAGACGCCGGTCGCGTCGGTTGCTTCTGGCGTCGAAGCTCGCGTTTTGCTTGCGTAGCGTCGCTTGCCCAGCGTGCCCTCTCACTCCAGAAGAGAGGCGCGCGCATCACGTTCCATTCTGACGCTGTCATTCGCTCCAGACGGAGCGTAGCTACTATGGCGGAATGGATGAACAAGGCTCGAGCATGAGGAGCGAGCTTCCTAAAAGCAATAACAATCCGTCCGATCGTGTGATGTTATCGAGGCGAAAACTTTGGATGCGCACTTGAACGTAGTGACCGTCGGTATCGTCGACGTCTTCTCGAACAATGCAAATAGTCGCGTACCCAGAGGTTACGGCGTGATGATGTTATGGTGCGACGTAATAGCGACGACACAGATAGCATCAAGACAGCAAGTTGGGTGAATTGGTTTACGTTCGTGTTTGCAAATTTGGTTTAACTCTTTCGTTACCACGCCTATTCAAATCGATCACCCTTCGTGATCGACGCTTTTGGATCGTCGATTATGGTATTTCAAATTTGTTTTTCGTGCAGCCAGCACTTTCTAGCAGTTATTCCAGCCAATCAGCTTTTAGAATCAATTTTAACTTGGCCGTTTTGGCAACATAGTGATTTGTGACAGACCTTCCCGCGAACCAATGTGCGTGTATTGTCGAAAAGTGCACTACAGGCTGGCGAACTTCACAGAAGTGCAGAAGTGCGAGCAGTAACATCGACGTTCTGTAATTCGAAGGACCTCTGGAAACCAAATATTGTATCAAAGTGTCACCTTCGCAATTTGACTATCTTCAGAAGTAATAATTGTCAGAAATTTATTCCAGCGATTCAACAAAGAGCTATTCCGAGGAGTCAGGAAAAATTTGTTCTACAAAAAATATATTTACCAAGGTCCGCCGCATGTTAAAAGTGTCGAGGTGGCCTTCTCTGACAGTTTCCGGCAGCTTTGGTTTCGCTTGCATCGATTATATCAGACAGAAGGTCGCATCTAGTGTCACTCTTTTGACGTCGTCGTCACGCGCGCATCAGCGCTGTAAACACGTGCGCTGCTCTAAATTGTCTCGAAACCCCACTCGAATAATGTGAGGACGAGCTTTGAGTTTGAGGATGACAGCAGCTCAGCTGCAAGTTTTATGGCGACGATGTTCTGCGTCAGCCTGAGGCATCCTGCAGCAGTTCATGGGTTCGTTTTGTTTACATCCCCAAGTTGTCTCTTCCGCCGCAAGTGCGTTCAGCTTCTGACCCATGTGCGCAATCTTGTAGCTACTCTGGTAACGTGCGAGTTCCACACGTCGCTGAGGTGTCGTGTGCATGCGTCCGCTGCGGAGCTTCTCTTAACCACAAGAAGGCCACCGGAGCACATCTTGGCCCCGACTTCGGAGCAGTGCGGAACGTTCCAGAACTGCGCGCGATATTGATTGATTGATTGATTGATTGATTGATTTGTGGGGATTAACGTCCCAAAACCACCATATGATTATGAGAGACGCCGTAGTGAAGGGCTCCGGAAATTTCGACCACCTGGGGTTCTTTAACGTGCACCCAAATCTGAGTACACGGGCCTACAACATTTTCGCCTCCGTCGGAAGTAAAGCCGCCGCAGCCGGGATTCGATCCCGCGACCTGCGGGTCAGCAGACGAGTACCTTAGCCACTAGACCACCGTGGCGGGGCACTGCGCGTGATATTGTCCTTTTTTTTAAATTAGATATGTGCAAAATGCAAATAAGTACGCTTGTATATGAATATATTAGAACGCCAACCTATGCGGAGTGGCTCATGGAAAGAGGTGACGCTAGATGAAATAGCGATGTTCATTGGACATCTCATTTATAGAGGGATTATTCACATCATGGGTATCCATCTATATTGGAACACCTTGTGACTATTATCGCCAGACAATAAAAATTTACTGAGAAAAGTGTACGAGCACACTTGTCTCATGAAAAACCATCCAATGTTTCACCGCACGGCACGAGCAACGAAGCAACACTTTGGTTCTTATTTCGTTCGTCTATGTGAAGAGAAACATTTTGTAAAACATTCAATATTTCTTTATGCTGTTATTTCGTCATTGATCTACAAAATCTATATTGTGAATTTTCTTTGTTTTGGATATTTGTGCATATATAGAGTTTTTATTGCACTGTTTACCAGCTGGCAACCAGACTCCTCACTTTTTACATCTTTATTTATTCTAAACTATTTTTGTTGCTCCACAAGTTATTACTTTTTTTTGAACTTCCATTTTATTGTGTATAGTTGGGTATGATGCAATGCGTGCTCGAGTACTTTTCAAACGGGCAAAAAACAATCTTCCTGGAATATGAAAAACAATCATTTTGGCGCGGTAACGAAAAAGTTAAGCGCATCAAAAACAAACAAACAAAAAACATGGACCTGACTTTGTGGACAACGTGGTCTACTTAGTCATGTCCCTCTTTTCCTCTACTGCGCTTAAACCAAACTTTCAGACACAGATTGTTCAAATTTGTCACGGTATTGCGAAACCATCACACGTCACAATGAAGCCACATAAAATGACGCCACACAATAGGTAATCGCACTACATTGTCGGTTGTTCAATTGATTGATATGTGAGTTTTCACGTCCCGAAACCACTATTTGATCACGAGAGACGGTGTAGTGGAGGGCTCCGAAAATTTCGAGCACCTGCGGTTCTTTAACGTGCACCCAAGTTTGAGCACACGGGCCTTCAGCATTTTCTCCTCCATTGAAAATGCAGCCGCCGCAGCCGAGTAGTTTAGACACTAGACCACCGCGGCGGGGCACTGTCGCTTGTTCAAACGTGCGCTGATCTCGGAGGCAGAGCTGCATAACTATGAGAGGGGCTGTAAGTTGCGATACATGCGACCCTGGAGGCCTTGCAGAGCCACTTTACGTGAAGAAAGCAATCCCGTGAGAGGAAGGATCAATAGCAGGACCGTAGCCAGAAAAGAGGCTCTAGCCCTCCCCCACCCCTTGCCCAAATTTTGATGAAGGTGATGTGTTTAGTTTTGCCAAAAATAGTGAAAATATACAGGGTGTCTTTCTTTGACAACACAGATTTTTAATAAAAATTCTGTGTGACAGCTAGGCTCCTGTCATTTTCGAGCACTAACTTGAAGTCGAGACGAAAATACTTTGCCACGGCTAAAACGACACTTTGCTGTTTAAGCAAGAATTGTTAACTAACTTCTTAATCATTGACTTGAATGCAGGCGTTTATTATACAAGGTTGTAGTGTGATAGGGAGAATGAACCGAGGAAGTGCCTCAGACAGGCTGACCAACTTATTGATGGGAAGACCTATTCTTGTCAAAGCGTCTTGTGATTGTTGGCTTGTTTTAACAGGGTTAGTATTGATGTCATCTCCTGTGGTAGCCCTAGCCACCATAGAATGTTTATTTGAAAATTTTTATTGTTAAAAAACACCCTGTATGTTTTTTTCTCCAAATAACCAACTCCTTCAGCAAGTGCCCCCGCCCCCCACCCATCCCTAGAATTCTTGGCTACAGTCATGATCAATACACTGTGAGAAAAATGCAGTTTTCACGTTAATGTCACCTTAGGCGAGTGCATTAGGAACCCTATGAGTTTTAAGCTTGCCAAATAATTCGGGAGATTGGCACATCAGGCCATAAGAGAGAGGGGGTAGTAGTGTGTGTGTGTAAAACTCTTTGTATGAAGAAGCAATGAGCATGAGAAAACCATCCTATATACCACAAACACGTAACCGAGTAGTCGCCCAAGACTCGACGGCACCTAATGGCAATAACATGGGACAGAAGGGATGTAAGGTTAAAACGTTTCGCGCTACCACACATATGTGCACCAACTGAGCAACCAACCACCTTGCATTCAACTCTGTTTGTTAAAACAACGCCTCCTAGATTTCCCTTGCCTGCCGGATTATCGGCGGTCGCTTGGGAAGCGGCGGTCGTCGGAACTACGGTAGGGGCTCCACTTAAGGAGGGGTGTCTTCAAATAAGTTTTTACGTTTTTGGAGCTTATATGCAACAAAAGATAACGTGAAAAAGTTTTAAAAAGGCGTAAACGTAATTATAATTGACCCTACATAAGAGACACCGTCATTCAGCAAGCAACTTTTTCAATACAAGGCATAGCCTCTGAAATTAGTAGCAAATGCCAAAACTGCCGATCTCAAAGGTCAAGTACAAAGACCTTTGCTCCTACGTAGGCGCGCCTCTATAGATGACGGGCATTTCGGGCTCATTCGGCAGGCAAGAGAAATCTAGGAGGCGTTCGTTAAAAGTATGTGGCCCCGGTGCTTTAAATTCATGAAACGCATGTACGTGTCCCAATGACATTGCTTTGCTGGTAGGAAATATATAGTATCGGCAGTCGTTGATACGACAGCCGATGTGCACGTATCGGAGACACTTGTTTGGGGACAAGGTAGACACCAACTGGTCAAATGGTTTGACTCCAACAGGAATCTCTCCACTCTTCGGTCGTCTTTTCTGTGGGAACCACATATGTAAAGGTCTCTTCTCAGAAGTAGTTGCACATTTATTAGACGTTGAGAAATGCGAGTGCGGATGCTTGTATATAGTCTCCATGCAGCGATTAATCCTTCCAATCTTCGTTTTTCACACAGTGCCGTGATGCGCACGACGCGATGTCTCCTCGCGGTGCTCTTCTGAATAACTTTATGTTGAAATTCCGAAGATGTCACTTCTGACCCAGCTTGTCCATGGAGCGCTTCATAAGCTGTCTACTGCGGGAAGTGCAGTAGATACCGGGAGTGAAAAAATACACCTGCATGCCGTAAAAAGAAAGACTGAATGAAGACACTAGAACTGTAACTAGAAGTGAATTAAAAAACAGAAAATGAAAACTGGAAGATATAAGAGAAACCCAACGTGGGCCCTATGAGACTGGTGTATTTCTTTGCTGACACTTCCGTGACGGAAATGACGTCGGCAAAGTTTTGCCGGAGCCCAGTGGCATAATGACTTTCATCATATAAAAGCAAACGGTTATAGTACTTGATTTGCAAGTTCTGTAATTAAGATTACTCGACGGGAATCGTCAAATGCGTACCTTCACGTGCATATTCATGAATGGTCACCTTGGAGAACAAGTACAGTATATTTACTCTAAATAGTTTCAATAGTTACAGCTTCAATATACGTTAAGAAATGTGAGTTCTTCGACTTGCAATGTTTGCGTACAGCGATTACGCCGTCGAATCTTCGTCTTTTTTAACGATTTCTGATGGGAAACGAGAAGACTCTCTATGAAGTTTCAACTCTTTTCCAGAGCGTGTCTTGAGAGTCTATTCAGTAAGGCGCTTCGCCTACGATAATCGAATGCGGTGAAAGATTCCAATCTCAACGCCGTGATCGAACCTGTTTTTTTTTTTCGGGTTATAATCCGAACACCGACACCGTACTAACCATTCACCACCGTGACAAACATGAAAACTTTCCTCTCGTATATAAGCGACCTAGGGTGTCACAATGAATTCGCGTCGTCCTCATCCACCTTTTATTCCCCCATTCGCTAGGTCTTGTTTCCTGGCGCTAACGTCGACTGTAGAAAGCCTCAGCGCGACATGCGTTTATCAACGTTGCTGTTGCTGCCCGTTTCGCTCATGCAGCGGTGAGGCTTACGCGGCGAACGAAAAGTGGCTTTGCTTTGCTGCTGCTGCTGCTGCTGCTGCTGTGTACAGGAGTGCCGCACCGGGCCACACCTCGCGTTCTTTTTCTGTTTTTTCTTTGTTTTTGAGCCCCGCTCCCTCTCGCGAATACCATTTCCCTATACCCACGTATATTGTGTATACGTGCACAATTTCTTCTTTTTTTTCTGGCACCGTCCCCTCATCCGCATGTTCTTCTGTACGCACTTGTCATTGTCGCGAAATACATGTCTTTAAGAAGGAACACATAGAGACAGACAGTCCGGCGCTGAACTACAGAATGTTCAATGGTAGTTTCGGGCATAAAAGAAAGGAAAACTTTCGTGCATGCGCTGTAGAGCCAGAGAGAAACGCAGGACAACGTGGACACAATAGCTGCCTTTCAAGACAAACACGCTACTTTCAAATACAGTGCCACGCGGGTCTTTTCTTTATCAGTGCACCATTTTATACACGCTCAGACCATATATACGGTTTCAAGATTGCAAGCGTTGTAGCCCAGAAAGCTTCCGGTCACCTCAGTTACCAGCTCCTAACTTCGAAACTGAAAGCACGTTTTCGAGTTCTTTTTAAGGGTAAGAAATGTCTGTCTTAATTTTTTCACATAAAGGGAACGTGCGTAAAGTTCAAGGGAATATCTTCTCATTTTTGTGCCGCCCAATAGAATATTTATTTGAATATATTCTGCCAAATAAGAGATAGAAAGTGTAGAAAATCAGCGGGCTATCTTCTAAAGCTCTTCTTGCCAATCGATGTTATTTAGGCACATAAGTAGACGAAACGGGACGTCATCAAGTGGCTGCGTTTTTTTAACAGTGCACCAGTCTGTACATGTGGTCGTCCACCATGGCTCTGCTTCGCATGAGCGCAGTGTTCCCTTTCATTATTCATTTAGGGATGGGTAGAACAGCGCGTGGCCGGCTGTCTCTGCTCTGTTTCTCCTTTTTCACAGCGTGTATTTCGCGCAAGTAACAAGTGTGTACGCGGTCCACCCGAGCACCAGCTTGCCCAAGAAGATGGTCTCTTGGAACACGCGCATGTTAATCGTGTCCCAGGAATGTGCTTCCCACGCACGCACTTTTTTCCCTCTAGCTCGTCGTTTTCTGGAACGTTGGGCACACCGCATCATTGCCTCCTGCAGTATCGTGTTCCCTACTCGTTCGTCAGTATGTTTTCGCCCGCTATAATACGAGTCCCTGCACAGCTGTGCTTGCTGACGCTGCTCCAAGTCGTGGATGCTTTAAGCGCGTTAGTAATGGCGATGATGCACCCTTTTTTTCGAATTAGGTGATGAAAAGCTATTTAAATGACAGTCTGGTCACGGGAAGACTAAGGACCAGGAATGCAGGGAAGAAGTACTTCGCTCTATTCATCCGCGTTTGCCTTGAAATCCGGCGTGTATCTTAGGGAGTAAAAAAAGAAGTAAAAGTAATATATTTCACGCAGGAAAATGCCTACAATCGTATTAGACTACGACTATTTACACCGAAGACCACACCTAACAAAATTCTAATCGCGTGCAATGAAGTACGCAGCTTTCCATGTGCTTTGTTACAATACAGCTTACGGGCATCGGAGTGTTTCGAAGCATTGAAACGTCCTGTGGACCTAACCTCTTCGGGTCACGGTATCGGAATTTTACCAGAAAGTTTCAGCGGGTCTCCGGTCGATATAAGTTCGAGTCAAGTTTGCCATCGCCTAGAGCTTGCGCTACGAAAGGTTAAGATAGTCCGCTAGTTGGTCCAGTATCTTTCGAAGGGATGCGCTGAATTTGTCCAGAACACAATGCGCAGGGCGGGAAAGACGCGTTAGTTCAACGTTTCCGAGATCTTCGCTTCGTAGATGCACCTAAAGGTTAGATCAGTTGGTGACTTAAAGTCTTGCTCGCAGAGTCTGCTGAAACGCCGCACCTATATTCCTTCTTTCTAAAAAACGGTGCATATTGTTGTATCGTGCCTCGGATGCGACGCACGAAAAACGCGAGGCCCGGCGCCCAAAGCGCGGGCCGGGAAGGACGAAGAAAGTGGCACAGTCGAGATCACTTTCTTCGTCCTTCTCCGCCCAGGTGTCGGCTGTGCCACTTTCCTCGCCCTTCCTGGCCCGCGCTTCGGGCGCCGGGCCTCGCGTTTTTCGTGCGTCGCATCCGACAACACAAATAGCCACCAGGGCGCACCTATCCTGCTGGCGATGTGCACTGTTTACTTTAGCGAGCTAAAAGAAATATGCAAAAGTGGGCAGAGTCAACTCTCAAAGCTTGAACGTCACAACTAACGAGCACACGAAAGCATCTTGATGCCTTTTGTGTTTGTAGCAGTGTAAACAGAGCTGCCCAGAGAGACAAAGAGAGAGAGAGAGAGAGAGAGAGAGAGAGAGATAAAGAACTAAAAACTCCTCTGAATGCCTTCCAACTGTCGTAGCTGGAAGCTGCAAGCTCTGAATTTAGAAAACTCGACTTGCTGCGCAAAAAGGGAAAAAAAAACAGAGAGGGGGGAGACAGGAAAGAGGGATACCTACCAACTGTTTATTGTATGCCACCCCGCGTCATATTGGCGCTGCGCCGTGCTCCCTAACGGGCTGCAGAAATTAGGTGCCTGCTTCTCCTTTTAACCACTATTACCACCACCACCATCACCATGATGCGCACAGGACCAGGAATACTTTACCAAGGTATCGCAGGAACAGCCATGAAGAAAAAAAAAAGCCACTTCATTTGTAGCAAACACCACAATCTAAAAGATTGCTCACTTTCACTTTATCTATTTTCTTTTGTACCCCATGCGATTACATAGCTTTAGATTGTGGCGTGTGCTACAATAAATGCTTTTTTTTTTCATGGATCTGTCCCTGATATCTTTATTAAGGATTCCTGGTTTTGCGCGCATCGCGATGGCGCAATGTGGCACACCTATCTAAATTGGCTTCGTGAACTGACAATAAATAGTTGGTAGTCCGCGCTCTTTCCTGTCTATCCTCTCGTGTTTCCTTCAGCTTGCGCAGTAAGTCGAGCTTTGAAGTATGAAGCAACTAGTCTGCAAATGAGCACTGCTCTGAATCCATCTCTTAAACCAGCCGCCTGTCCTGTTTTAGTTCCCACGCTTCCATGAGGCGTTCCCTCAAAAGAAACAGCTTGCAAGCTCAGAAGGAAGCGAAAGCGCCATTTTTGACTGTCCACGTTGGAGCGTCGTAGCGAGCATTGCTGTGCATGGCGTGAGGCGGTGATGCGCATTGGCTGTTTACCAGCTTCAACGTCTGTAGGAAAGGAACTGGCATCGTGTTTACGATATGACAGGCCCCGCTACGTGTGCCATGATCCATCGGCGTCCATGTTCTGCCTTGGATGCTTCGGCTGTGGGAGCGAGCAGCAGCAGCAGCAGCAACAACAACAACAACAGCAGCAGCAGAACGGAGAGTCACACAGTGCCGCAACATGGTACGATCCTGGTCTCACCGATCCTGGTCTCACTGATCCCGGTGCTGTTGTGCCTTGCTCTCTCTATGCGACGCGGGTGTTTTGAGTCGATGCGACCTGAATACGACACGACAGGAACGGGAATAGTTGAGGACTGTAGATGAACGAAAGAGAGAACAACCTTATTTGTACTTTGTTATAAAGAAGGGAGCAATAGGAAGGGGGCTGAGTGGACAGGGGGTGGTGGAAAGAGTCCCCCCCTCCCTGCCCACTCAGCCCAATCCAGGATCACTTGAATGTGGGGTCTCGACCTTCGCAAGGCAGCTTTGCACTGCTCCTCACTATAGACTAGACTAAATGATTGGTTTCGCGTTCGTCGAGACATTGAAGCTGTAGGATAGAAATTGAAGAACGCGGTGCCTAGGAGCACGTTATGGTATCTTGTAAATCTCTTTCGCCCTCCTACGTCTAACAGTAGACAGTCGCGATGATGACGGCTTTTAACGATGGCTTTTAAGCGATGAGAGTGGCGAACGCCAATTTCACAAGACCGGGATTTTACCAGCGGTGCTCTTTCCTGTGTCTTACTTGAGTTTTGTTAAACTGGCGCTGTTTTACCTATATGAATGATTTTACAAGGCTGGTCGCTTTCATGCTTTAACTGTTTCACCGCACTCGTAGTGGTGAGGCAATATTGTGCATAAAGGCATCATTGAAAGCCGTATGTCTGCCACAATCTTCCTTAAAATTAGTGTTATATTCAAATGCATGTGACTTGATAAAGTTAACTTGTAAAACTCGTGAATATTTCATTTAAGAAAGCTTGGAATAAACATGCATATTCAATGATGAAACATCGTTTACCCAAAAGCAAAGGCAAGTGCAAACTCTTAGGTCTTCTTCGATGACGTCCTGGACTCAGCTAGTCTCGGTAGCCGGAGATTCCATTAGCCCTAAAAAATGGTATAGGGGGTGCCTCAATCGCTGCTGCATGGCCGCTATGCACACCGGTATTTTTCTTCTCAGCGCGGAAGTTGCGGTAGAGTCCGGCTGTATACGCTGGCGGTGGTCGCGGCTGCAAAATCGATCCAAAGATAGACGAACAGTTCAAGGGCTATAGTCGACCGTGTAGAGGGGGGTGGTGAGTGCTGCCGTCTGGCCGCGTAGGGAATACGAATTGGCCACGTGAATCTAATTAACAGGGCGCGCACGCGCCGTTGTCACGCCCGGAGAACGAGATAGCGTGCGGCGATTGTTCCAGCACAGATAGCGCCGACAGCGCCGTCACGCGTCCATCTGTTGAAGTGTGCCAGGCGGCCGCGTCGTGTTCGCGGTGGGCTCACTTTCTTCGTTTAATGGCGATCGTGATGGCGACGAGCAGCCGCCGTGATAAGCGAAAACGCTGCACTCTGCACGTATCAGATTTGATGCTGCCCCGCCGTGGTGGAGTTGCGCTTATGTTGCTCGAATACTGACCCTGAAGGTCAGAGGCTCGAACCCCGCCAGGAGCGGATGCATTCTGATGGCGGGAAAATGTTAAGGACTCGTGGACGCCGATTTAGGAGCAACGTTTGAGATCCCCACGTGGTAGGAATCTCTGAAGCCCGCCAGTACGGCGTCTGTCGTAACCGCACAGGTGTTTTGGGACGTACAATTTCTACAATCGTTATTATTGCCGAATCGACGTTTTAGTAAAAATGGAAAATCATGTGGTGTTGTATAGTTTCGGTTTCCAATACGGTATGAGTGCTCCAGTTTGCGTAGCGTGCTTTAGTTAATGAGTAAGTGAACATTAATCAGAGGCTTAGTTGTTCCAGCTTTTGGAGAAACGGTGCTAGAACACAAAGACGAAAGAGTAAAAATCATACTTGGATTTGGCAACTGGCGCAGATTTAGTGTCGCTTGTTTAGTTACGCAGCGCCGCGAACTGACGGTAGGTCGGGGAAATCGGATTCGCTTCCTGTTTCCGCCTGGTTTGTTCGTTTCGCTTAGGTGACACAGGTGAGGGCTCTGAAATACAGATGCGAAGTGACCGTCAACCCGTTCTCGTTCAGGTGACGTCTACAGCTAAAGCTTGACTAGATATTCGAAACAGCATGTTATATGCTGGGCTGGAGAAAACTGAAGAAAAAAAAAGTAGCGGTATTCCTGCGCTACCAAATCATGCAAAAAAAATGTAGAGCTTTGCTACAAATGAATGACTGGTATTTTAAACGAACGCGTCCGCCCCCACCTTACCCCCACTCTTTATGATCATTCCTACACCATGTGGGCTTTCGCTGAACTTGTCCGCCGTGTAAATGTCCAAGGTGCTCCGACTCATTGATATAGTCATTCTTGCGCTGAACTGTTAACCTGATCATCGCACATAGTAGCGTGACAGCACGCTTCTGAAAAGCGCTGGTTCTTGGTTCGAATCTGGACCAGGATGAATATTTCGATTATATATACGAAAGCAGCGTGTACAGACGGATTGGATGGGAATCCTTCTTTTTGATGACATGATAGTATGGTTTGAAAAGTTATAGTATAGAGGGCAGCACGATTTTTAATGGCTAAGACAAAATCTTATTCTATGACACCAGTAACGAAATGCTATTCTTTTCGATGTTTCTTGTATCTAAAGTACTAAGGAAAAAATATTTACATATGTTATTCTTAGATTCCACAGTCAACGTCATATTTGTTTATTTAGTTATTCATCACACCTTGCAGGCTCCGCGTGTTTCGAGGAGGTAAGGTTGGAGCGGAAAAAAAAATTGAGTAGATGTGATCAGAGTGCTTCCCGTCTGTGCACTTAATTCGTCTCGTCTTACACCTACATCGCTGTCTCTCTTCTCAGTCGAAGCTGCTGCGCGACTAGTTAAAAGGCACGCAGCACTTCGCGCAACTACACGGGATCGTTACGCCGACTCGAATCGCCGCCGAGCGCGCTACCTGGTGGCGCGACGGTGCGGAACAATGGCGTCGGGCCGCTCGCATTAAAATAGACCTCGCGTCGTCTCGGCGCTGCTTTAATAATGAGCCCTTAACGAGGCCGATGCTGTGCATCGGGGCAATCGGCCGCGCACCTGCGGTGGCTGCATGCTGCTGCCGTGACGTCACAGCTGACTTAAATATAGGAGCACGCATGCGGATGGTCTCTGCAAGAAGCCAAGATGGCGGCTAACTGCATAGCACTCGGTTATTCGTGAGGGCCGCGTGGTGCAGGAAGCAAAGGGAAATTGCTAAGAAGGTTTAGGAGTACGTAGCGCTCACGATTTCGTCTACTCGAAAGGGGACCGCTTGTTGGGGTCCCCTCCGTGGGTTTGCTTTATTTCAGGTAATTTGTTTCGGTAGTGCACGTCATTCTTTTTTCGCTTGGTTGATATTTCTAAACAATGGGTGTTAATTAATTTTAATCCGAAGGTCCTACGTGCCAGATCGTGGCAAAGTACGATAATGAGGCCCGTCGTAGTGCTAGACGTCGGAATAATCTTGAAATCCTAGAGGTGTTTAACGGGCACCACAGTCTAAGTCTATTGGTATTTTTAGGATTTCGCCCCTGTAGAAGTGTGGTCGCCATTACCACTAATCGAACCCGCTTCCTTGAGTTTACCTGCAAGGTATTACAGCAGATAACCTTATCTGCTGTAGTACTTTTTTTAGTAAATGGTACGTTTAAATTATGCTTTTTAGCTAATTTGTACAGCTATTTCAATTCAGAGCTTTGTTCTCGTAGAAATTTGAATTTAACTCGCAATTACGTTGATCTTGGTGAATTTCTGGATTATTTTGTAGTGTAGTTGCACTCAGCGAAAGGCACAAACAAGTGACCACACAAGAGGACAGGTGGTGCACAAACTTTCAACTCTTTATTTTGCGCAAAAGCACGTCAAAGGGGTGCATGAAAACATTGTAGATAACGTTGCATTCTTTTGTAAATATCTAATCAGGTGAGCTAATTATGACTATCAGTTGTCCTTAAATAACAAAGACTTAATAAAACAGACATGACATTTCTGGTCGTTAATCTTATGTGTAAAACTTTATAATTCAATATATGTGGAGGCGACTCCACTCTTTGGCTTAAGTCTGTTAGTGGCTCTAGCACGTCGCCATTCGTGTGCCCTGGTGTACTTCTGGAACTATAGGTTTGTGGTTCGTCACTTTGGAGAAACATATCTCAGAGGCTATGTATCATGAACGTGGCCTCTGAGATCTCGGAAGCCATGGCAAGAAGCGCGTGGTTAAAATCGGCTCCACTAGGGGGCGCAACAATTCCAGCTGCTCGCAACAAAAGATTCTGTTGTTTCAGTGAACTAATTCAGTTGCCTTTTTTAATTATCTTGACAGTTAATTGGCCTTAAAGTAATCTAAAGTAAACTTTTGATTTTAGTTCGTAGGCACTCAATAATAACTTGAGCAGGAACCACTGATCGTTTTATCAGTTTTATTTATTGCTAGATATTTCCGGAATACTCTGCAAACCGAAAGTTCTATACAGAAAGTGCTTGGAAAAGATTCACGATTACCACTCGTCTAGTGCAACTAATATCTACTAGAGCATCGAACAGAGAAGGACATGTGCAAGGCGCAAGAAAAGGGCCAACTCGGTCCCAAAACGTCGGGACTGATTTTGACTTCACTGGCTCCCGTTCACACCTAGAATATTCTATCTGAGGGGCACATTTTCCTGAAATATGAATTTAATCATTTCTTTATTTATAGATGAAAGTGCTCGACGTGGGAACAGATGGATTGATTTTGTGAATGAAAACAATCTATACTGGTTCCTTTGTCCGGCTCTGTTGTGACATCTTCTGACTCCGTGGTGCCATCTTTTGTATCAAGAACATCCCTGACCTATTTGTCATCTTTCAGAGAGATGTGTGTTTGGAATGAATTGTGAACGCTTTAGAGCACTATGCTATGGGAGAGCCATGAGGTGTCCCGAATAAGGCCACCGATCTGTGTTTCGGAAAAGTTACGAAGTACGTGACAAACGATTGGACATGGTGTCTGCACAACAAGAGGTCTTGCTTTAAAAAAAAAAAAAAGTGGTTATGGTTTTAAAGTTCTCGGTACTCTACTATGGGTGAGCTGTGTGTCTAAAAAAGTGTTTAACGATTACGAGTACTTCGTACTCGATTATGGCAGAGCGGTGAGCCGTCCCGACAACTGGACTTCAGCTTAACGTGCGTGCGTTAAAAAAAACGTTGTTAACGATTTAAAGAGAGTACTTGGTACTCTACTATGGGAGAGCCTAAAGCCACCCCGGGGCCGTCCCGATGAGGCCGTGACAAGGGGGGGGGGGAGGGGGGGGATTAGAAAAAGGGGGTAACGATTTAGAGTACAGGGTACTCTACTATAGGAGAGCTTAAAGCCGTCCCGTCAAACAACCGGAGTACTCATTGCTAGCACCCACCGGGTGGAGCCAACGATTTCGAGATTCGTGCTGAACAACGTTAACCGTCCACCAGACCGATCCACTTTGTAAATGTAAAACGGAATCGCCAGTGTCAAGTTCTACCACCTGTTCATTACTAACCAAGACCTCTAAACCCGTGCTGATTTAAAAGGCTTTACTATCTTATGTCTTTTTTTCTTAATTGATTAACAAGTTTGGCTTTTTGCATGAATGAGATCACACGGATCCTAGGCGTTGTCTTGTTAGTAGAATGCTTGATTTTATTGAACTCGCCTCTTTCGAGAGAGGGAAAGAGATCAAATTAATTTTTATTGTGAGCAAGCGCATGGTGTGCCCAAGGTGGGTGACCCATTTATTTCAGCTAGTCGTGGGCTTTCGCCATCTCTCCTGCCCGTTGAACCAGGCTTCGCCGAATTTTTCGGTCGGGGTTCACTGTCCTGAACATCAAAAGTACAGGAGACATTCACGTGACGTGATCCGCGAGGGGCGCTAGCGTGGCAGTCGCCATACTTGTGGTCTCGCGCTCGAACAGTATCGTCGGACCTCAACGTGCGTTCCCGGCAGCACCGATGTTCATATTTGAGACGTGAAGAAGCTCTTTGACTCACATGTGTAACGCCGTACGTACGTGCATCTGTACGAACGTACCGCAACGCGTTCTTTTCGCTGGAGGTGTTGGAGCGGTGCCAACTAGGTCACGCCGCAGCTGCTTCCCTCGCCGGTGCGCGCTGACGTCACTCTCTCTCACCCGCAGCACGCTCACCCCAGCGCCTGCAGCGGCTGGCTCGCCCGCACGCTCGCAACACACTTCTGTCTCGCTTCATCCTCTCCACAGCCCGTAACGCTCGATCGCACGTCGAGTGGAAACACTTTTTCGGCTCGTTTATCTGCGATGAAACTTATACGAATTTCAACCCGCCTCCCGTGTCTTTGCGTGTCATGCAAACGTTTACTCGAGTAAACGCTACGCGCAGTTTCGCTTCACACCGTTCTTCCAGCACCTGCGTCGACGCCCGTTTCAACCGGGTCGACGCCGTTGCTGCTTCGCATCACATCAGGGTTCCTTCGGGGAGATACTTCAGGGATATGGTCCGTAATTTTGTTTCTAAGAAAACGGGTGAGTGAGGTGCAGCGCCGCCAAACTTCAGGGTATCATATGCGGGATCGCTGACGGACTACTACCATGGCGGCGCACTCGCTGGCGCTGCCTAGCAGGAAGATCTTGGTGCGTACCAGTTACACGACTGACTTCATTTCATTGCAAGTGATAAATTGACTTAATATTGACCTACTTCTTGTCTCACACTACAGTAAAGTAGCACCAAGTTCGCCAATGCGTTCGGCTACTTTCACGCTCTTACTTCAACGTACTTTACGCCAGATGCCGGCCATTCAGATGCAGGGGCAGCTGGACGTGCTGCTTGAGAAAGTCGTGTGTGTCTGGGGTAATGCGCAGGAAAGCTGGGAAAAAGTGAGTGTATGAAGGTGCGTGTTACAATTTCCATGCACATCCGAGCATGCCAGCTTAACTGTACCTCGGCCTGGTAATATTATATAACCCCGGATGAAGGTCCCATGTGCATGTCATAACATCAAAAGCATTAAAAAAGTCTTTTCTTTACTTGAAGGCGACTGCAACACTCCACTCCCGCAATTAAACTACTCGCTTGTACTGCATTTGTGAGTCCTATTTTAGAGTATGCTAATAAAAACGTGAGAGTGTAGAGAAATGCAATCAGATTTATCTATAATTAGCCTAACCGTACTGCCTCACCATCTCAACTAATCAACAGAGCTGGACTACTCACCCTAAAAAATGTGCCAAATTAGCTCGTCTGAAAGTAGTGCACCAGCTAATGCATAACTTACTGTCTATAGATAGTACTTTTTACCTGTCCAAATATGAAACGAGACAGACCCGTCATAAACATACCGAAACACTACAGAGCCACTGTTTTAGTACCAAACGTTTCTGATTTTCATTCTCTCTACTTGCAACCTCAGAATGGAACAACCTACCCTCTCGTATTATCCATAGTCCTACGCTGGAAACTTTTCTGCAATTATTTAATCAAGGAAGATTAAAAGAAAAATTTTAATCGTCCTTGATGTTAAGTCTCACTTATTCGTCTCACAAGTGTAACTCTACGGTTTTACTTCATTGTGTTACGTGTACTATTCATCCTTATTTTTCATGTTGGTAGTTTTTTCTTCAAATTGTTCTCCCAGTTTGCGAAAAATCTATACATGTATACAGAAAACTGGGACCTATTACACATTTTTGTAGCCCTTATACGTTTGGTGTTTTCGTTATTGATTGTTTGTCTTCGACAGAGTAGTGTTCGCCTATTTTTCGTAGCGTAATTTTTTTTTGCTGATCATACTATGTATTGCATTTACTTCTCCTCACTGCTACTATTCCACGTTGGTATTGGCGGTAAGAATAATAAATAAATAAATAATAAATCAGGCGAAGACGGAGTCTTGAACTGATGCGAAACGAGCTGAAGGTTCCATCTTCCCCAGAAAGTTAGCTTCAGCGACGTTCATTTGTTCCACGATTTGTGCCTTCAGGGATAGCACTGAAGACATAACGCGGTGTGTACAATAGAAAGGAAATTGGACGGCTTGTTTCTTTTGGTGGACGCAACCCACGGTGATAGAACTCTAATGAAAACCAGCAATTAGTAAACCGAAGGGTGGTATAATTATACTGTTGTTAAGTGTATTGTAATAACAGTGAAATAGATGTGAAAACGGTGAAGTGGACGAAAAGACAACTTGCCACCGGCTAAAATCGAACCTGACGCCTTCAGATTGCTTTCTTGACATCTATAGCCTACGTCGCAATCGCTGCAACAGTCTTGAAAGGACACTAAAGAGGGCAACGATTTTTCGTGTATTAGTAAAGTACATTTTTACTATCCCGAAAACACCACTCTTACCGCGACATGCACGACGTTCGGTCAGCGAAAAAAAAAAAAAAAACGCGCGAAAAGAAGATTGCGTGCACCATGACGTCACAGATTCTGAAGGTGTCTATTGTCTTACTTAGTTTCTAACTGATGAAAACAATGAAGCCATCTGTGGGTGCCATAGACCTACCATGCCAAGTTTCAGAAAATTTTATCGAGCCAATGTCACGAAAATACCAAGAGTACAATTTGAAATTTCTGACGTCATGCGCGGTGATTTTGGCGCGAAATTTAAGAATGAAACTGCCGTTTGGGGGGGGGGGGGTAGTTTCCGCGCTAATACTGAGCCTATGAAGGTGAAACATATGACATTACAGTTCTGAGAGTGAAATTTCTTAAACTAAACCAAGCCTCTGTTTCTCTGTAGTGTCTCTGGAAAACAGAGCAGTTAACGTATTCCACAGATTTATTGACTGCTGATTTTTATTTCGTATGTGTTAAACAAAGAAACTAGCCTTGATTTTTTCCCCTACATTAGTTCACAGCGAGGGTGTCTATTTAGCGGACTTGATGCATTCAAGTGGCATCAAGGAGGTTAGGTAGCCCACACGAAAGCTCCTTGGTCAGCTGCCCGCTTGTCGTTAGATTCACGTGCTACGTGACGTCATCTGACAAGAGAAACAGATTTCCATACTCGCCGTCACGGCTCCAGTGGCGCTGACTAACACTCGTAATGTTGCATGCACATAAAGAATTCCCTGGGCAAGTATACTGCGTCGGTCATGTGTGTTTAGCGAAATTGTTTAACGATTTAGAGTACTTCGTACTCTACTATAGGAGAGCATTAAGCCGTCCCAGTTCCGGACGCAATGTGGACTTCTGGCCTCGAGGACATACCGTGGCGCCACCTACGTGATGACGTCACTCATAGGATGCCGGGCTGTGTAGTCTGCTATAGCACCGCATTCTCTGCACTTTTGCTGTGGACACCGTTCGTGCTTCCCTTCGTTTTGAAGCTAACGTGCTTAAAGAAGCTGTAAGACCTGATAATACGGGCAACCAAACTACAAATCAGAGCCACCCGGTGGCACTCTCGTGTCTAATTTGCAGCGTAAAATCGCGACTAAGAACTGGTGCAGCTATGGGGGACGATACAAGTGGTATCGCGGAAGCAAAGCTGCCGTATTCCACAACTACGCATCCTATCTGTGACGTCAAAACGGTAGCAGTGCTGGCCTCTCTTTCTTAGCGGAGGCCCTTGCGGCTGATATGGAATTGGGCGTGCGAGGCTTTACTTGGCTCAGAGTGACACTGCCGCCGAAACTACATGTTCTCGAATACGGCCCCTGGTGACCATGGTTTGCGGCTCGGTTTTTTTTTTTCTTTTAAGAACGGAGCTTTTCAAACTTTTCGTTGTGCCGGGTAGTGCGAACAGCAATCATTGTCATGATGAATCGGTATACGCGCCCGATTCGTCCTTTTAAACTCCTGCTTCGCTCCCGCAGCACGTGCGCCGATATGTCCAGCGTGGAATAGCGAAACTGTGAATGGCGAGTCTGTGGCGTGACCAAAGATCACGTAACATTATGCTGTTAATGCATTTGTGCTGTCCCATAGTTGCGTATGAAATAGTCGAAATTGTTAAACACTCTTTATAAATACACGCATCTCTGTGTTGGTGTGAAACATTGATTTTACGTGTTCCCACCGCACAAATATTCATAATCATGTAAATGAGGTCTGTTTTGTTATCGTCGTTAACGTGTGTCTAACAATGAAATTTTCTGTTTAAATGTTGTTGATGTCTGTGAAAATAATTTTTTCTCAACACATGACGGAAAAGTGACGTGGGCGGAGCTTCTGCGTGAAGTAGTCCGGCTCGGCGTGCGTCTCGCAATACCGTGGATGTTAATGGCTTCGGGCGATCAGCGTTGCATGCCGTCGCTGACGCTGCTTGGGGTTCGTTTGATGCGTATACGTAAACGGCGGGACTTTCCCACGCGGGCCGAAACGCAAAGTGACAAAAATGGAATAAACCCTTTTTTCAAAATTCAGCGCCACCTACCGAACGAAACTGAAAACAAATTTTTTCCCGTCATGTCTTGTTCACCCAAGGGACGCTCATTGGCGTCATAGAGTTTCCCACAATACTTACTAGAGGGAATATACAGCAGTCCAAAGGAACAAAAGCAAGGGTTCAAGACGGTTCTAAAGAAAGCTGTTAATATCGCCGGGGAATGTTCACTCGTCATAGCAGGTGATTTCAACGCCCCTCATCCATACATGGGGTTACAAGTACAACACTGGGAAAGGAAATCGACTTTGGCAAAGTGCCAGTGAACTTGATCTCACCCTAATCACAGACGCCAGCCTACCAACAAGGCTTGGTACATCTTGCTGCAGGGATTCCACCCCGGACATTACATTTGTAAGGAACATCAAGAAGGCCCAGTGGATGAACCTTGCTGTAGACCTAGGGAGTGACCACTGCATTCTTGCCACTACCCCGTGGAGCGTAAAAAGCAGAGAGAATTGCACTTCACAGACTGGGATAAGTTCAGGAAGATAAGGATGGAAAAGGAACAAGATGGCCACAGGCAAGGCTTGGAGCAGTGGGTCAAACATATTAAAGGTGACATCAAATCCGTCTCCTCCACCATTACCACAGATTTTCCGGTTGAAAGAATTGATAGCCGGCTCGCTCATCTTATTGAGGCAAAGCAAGCACTACTGAACCGTTGGAAGGGTCAGCGCCCGAACCGAAGTCCGAGGAAGAAGATAGCTGAGGTAAACAGATCAGTCGAGGAACATTGTCGCGCACTATCCAGGCAGCAATGGGACGAAATCTGCAACTCGTCGATGGTCAGATGCGCAATGGCAGGACATGGAATATCTTAAAGCATCTCCTCAACGAAAACACCACCAAAACAAATCAAAAGCATGTTATCGCTCGAATTTTGCATAAAGAGATAGGGCGCACTACAGAACTGCAAGTTGTGCAGCGGCTCGTGCATAAGTACCTCCCAATCAAAAGAGGATTGGCACCACCAAGTAGACAGTACAGGGGCAGGCCCAATCCAGGTCTTGAGGGCGACTTTAATATCGAGGAGATCAGAAGAGCCTTGCATGATCTCAACGGCAGGTCGGCCCCTGGCCCGGGCGGTATATCAAACAAGGCCCTTCGTAACCTTGATGACGATTCAATTGAAACTTTGAAGGATATGATCAATGCAGCATGGAAAGAAGGCAGGGTGCCAGAGCAGTGGAAGCTGGCCAGGACGATCCTTATTCTTAAGCCAGGAAAGCCCCCTAACTTGGCCAACATGAGGCCAATATCCTTGACATCATGTATCGGCAAGGTTGCAGAACATGCCATACTGCACAGAATAAACAAGTCCTTGGAAGATAACGACATATATACGCACAATATGGTTGGATTCAGGGCAGGGCTATCCACACAAGATGCATTGAAGCTTATCAAACACCAGGTCATCGACAACAAAACCAGAGACGTGAGAGCCATTCTGTGCCTAGATCTAGAAAAAGCGTTTGACATCCACCACTCATTCATACTCGAAGCAATATCCAAGCTTGGCCTGGGAAAAGCCTTCTATGACTACGTATGGTCGTTTCTTACAGATCGGAAAGCCGTGATGAAGATTGCAGATATCGAGACCGCAGCAATCGAACTAGAAGCAAGGGGCACGCCGCAAGGGGCAGTGATTTCACCAATGCTGTTCAACATTGCCGTGATTGGACTGTCAAAGAAATTATCGAGCATTGAAGGATTGAAGCACAGCATCTACGCAGATGACATTACCATCTGGTGCCCAGGTGGAAGTGAGGGGCAGATTGAGAGTGCCCTGCAAGAGGCGATTGACACCGTTGAAGGGTACCTTCGTCCTTCTGGGCTCAAGTGTTCCTCGAGTAAGTCAGAACTTTTACTGTATCGGACTGCACGCCGCGGACCGAAGCCCAGGGGATGGAAGCCGTTAAACCAGATAGACATCCACCTCCGTACAAATCAAGGGGATGCCATCCAGAAAGTCGACTCCATCAAAGTCCTGGGCATGCTGATAGAGTCTAGCGGCGCCAACAGCAAATCTATAGCCAAGTTAACTTGAAAAACAGACAGTGCGGAGTATTTCATACGCAGAGTGGCCAACAAAAGAAATGGGATCAAGGAAGACAACCTCATCAGGTCGATCCATGGGTTTGTTTTAAGCCACTTCACGTACGAGGCAGCAATGCACTAGTGGTCAAGAGCAGAGTCCGAGACACTGAATTTGCTCCTCACGAAAGTTATCAAGAAGGTCGTGGGCCTACCCATACATACCAGCACCGAGCGTCTGCTTGAGCTTGGCATTTACAACACGCTCGAAGAAAAAGCAGAAGCCCAAGAGAGAGCACAGTTTGCAAGGTTATATACAACGACTAGGTCGGGGAGAATTATCCTGCAGGAGCTGGGCTAACACCCAATGTCAATCAGACGCAATTACAATGATATCCCCGACAACATCAGGGAGAATATCACGGTGTCTCCTATACCAAGAAACATGCATCCAGAACACAACGTCGGAAAAAGAGTAGCGAGGGCCAGGACTATACTTCGTCAAGTCTCCAACGAGGAACGAGGGGCCGTATTTGTTGACGCGGCTTCCTACGCCAATGGGAAAGCGTTCGTGGCAGTGGTGGTCGATGGGGCTGGTCATGTCGTCAACTCAGCGACGGTCAGGACGAAGGACCCAATCATTGCGGAACAGGTGGCCATCGCCTTAGCACTCAAGATGGATAACATTGAAGTCGTCTACAGTGATTCCATGGCAGCACTACGGGCGTTCGCCAAGGGGGCGGTCTCTGAACAAACGCTGAGAATACTGCAAGGCAAGAACATAACGCATCATCTTCTGAGTTGGTTCCCAGTTCACCTTGGGCAAATCAACGATTCCCCTCCCAATCTCAATGAAGCAGCACACGAGGCGGCGCGAGAACTGTCCAACCGCGCCTCCCCGGGGATGCGTTCTACCGGTGAAGGGGATAACCGGGAAATTCTTACAACATATAACGAGCTCACTAAACATTTCTACCTGTCTAGAAGGATTCTCCCTCCACCTCACAAAAATCTAACCCGGCCCCAAGCACTTACATTAAGGCTTTTGCAAACCGGATGTACCCTACTTTGAAAATGTTACACATCATGTACCCTGACCTATACCCAAGTAATCTTTGTCCACATTGTGGGGAAATAGCTTCATTAGAACACATGCTTTGGCAGTGCGCCAAATTTGCTCATATATCGAACATCACCTCTGCCAGATGGGAGGCGCAAATCCGCAGCTCGTCCTTGGCAGATCAGCTCTGAGCTGTCCACCAAGCCTGCGAGGCGGCTGAGGAGCTTGGCATCTCAGTCCCCACGTGGGAGCTGCCCGCAACACAGTGATGTGTGTTTTGGAGGACCAAATAAAAGTTTATCCAAACCAATTACTAGACGGAACTCTGGCACTAGTGTCTATGGGAGGTGCAACACACGGCGCTTCAGCGAGCTTGGGAATGATGGGTAGTACACACATTTGTCTAATTTTCGTACTTCTGGCCTGCTTCTGGCTCCCTGTGTGTTCGTGTAACTTGGAGCTGTTTTTTCACAAAAACATAAATTAGCAAATGTTCACCGTTTGCGCTTCACAACCATATACTTTTAAGCTTACTATTTCGAATCAAGTCGCTAAGTTCAAAAGGGTTTGTTTTTTCTTTCAAAACAAAACTGAAACACAACAATAAACGAAGCCGCGAGCACGATTCGCCGCCCGCAAGTACGAAGACTAGGCAAATGTGTGTACTACCCATCATTACCATGGTCGCTGAACGATCGCTGCGCCAGAGTGCCCTCTACTTAATTTTGCGAAACTCTATGATTGGCGTACCGTCCAAACGCGGTACACGTCCTGCAGGAACGCCAGCGGTGTCCGTGTGCGCTGCGGGGAAACGCTCATGGGCGTCGCTGGAACGCAGCCTGCCAGGGGTGCTATTCTGGACATTGCCGAATTCGGCCATATTGTCGAATTTCGTAATGGCGGCATTTTAAACCAATCAGATAGGTCGTGGCAGCTCGCTTGGCCAATTAGCATCGATCAATGGCGAAATCTCAGCTCGCACGAGTGAACAAGATGTGGCGTAAGAGCCATGTTGCCAGACTGAATTTTCTGAAGGGTCTATTACCGCCCTGCCTAGTGTGCGGCGCCTTGTCTCAAAGGAATGCGTGTAGAAACTAAAGATTTTTTTTTAAAATTTTCTCACGCGAAAAATACCGACGCAATTGTAGAACAATATTCATTGGGTGTGAGGGTACTTGCAAGTTGCCTTCGTAGGCTTAGCTTCATTGCCAAGAAAAGTTGTCCGCGAGTATAGTCGCGGACGTGACAACCAACCACGTGGCTAAAATCACGTGAATCCCCCTACGTCTAGCCACGTCATTAAAACACGTCTCGTAACATCTAGTCGCGTGACCAAAATTACGCAATATCGCGTCACAGCAAGTCAGGTTGTCGCCATGGACAACGCAACAAACTGGTCACGCCACATTGTTCCCGCCAAAAAAACACGTAACAGCTAATAACGTCACTAAAATCACAGGATCCCGTAACCAGTCACGTAATGTGAATGTCTAGCCATATTAAACAATGCTAGCAAGAACTTAGCATTACTAGCAAAACGTAGCTAAATCGAATACTAGCTCCGCCTATGGTTGCAGCCTTGCGCCACCAGTGCGAACTACGAATTTAAAAAAAAATATGTTGACTCTACAGGTGGTCTTGGACCACTATGGAGCTATTCTACGAGTATCGGTAAAACGCAATCTAAACCTCCCCGGTGCAGCCTCGATGGTAGTGACGTCAGCACAGCGTCTCACTTTACTATCTGGGTAGGAACGCAAGGAACTGGCACGTGGCAGAAGCACCAAACTCTTCAAAGGATAACTTTAATACGAGAGTGGTTGCGATCGTATCGTAACGGTTAGATAAACGAGATGTTGCTCTGACGACCATGCTTTGGTCCCACAATGGATCACGCGTTTCTCTGCATCACTAAATGTGTATTTGCCACATTTTTGCGACCGTGATCGAGGAGGCGAAAGAACTTTAATTCGACATACGTATTCGAACCGAGCCAAAAATACAGCAGTCGGGAGTACACTGTTGGTAAGGCTGCCAGGAGACCAGGGGTCTTTGAAGTTGCATTCCTCTCTCCTTGGCTCAGACGCGTAATTCAATGTCCTCGTTTAGCTGCGGATCCTTCCTGGGCTAAGGAGTAGTTGCGGCTGCACACCCGGCATAAGGGTTGCTGCGTTTGAGTTGCCACGTGTGAAGGCAGCCCCAGATGATATGGTTTAGGTTTGCTTTTGTTACTAGGTGCATACGATACACCTAGCAATGAGTGGCACACGCAGGGATGAATTCATTACGAATTTAATGCGATACCAACAACTCCACAATGCCACCGCCATATGAGGAGCTTCTTTTTGAAAAGGGGCCAAATCCAGAACCGAAACTAGCTCAAGCCTCTATCGGCACATACGTATACTCTCACTTTTCCTCTCTAACAGTATTAATAAATTATTAATTATTTTATAATAATTTATTATTACTATTTTAGAGGAAAAATGAGAGTATGTGCAATAGAGCTTTATTCCATCTAGTTTTGGTTCTCGAATTGGCTCATATGAAAAAAAAAAGCTCCTCGTATATATGCATATAGTTTGATTGATCGATCGATTGATTGATTGACTGACTGAGTAATTAATTGATTGGTCGATTGATTGATGCGTGGGGTTTAACCTCCCAAAACCACCATATGATTACGAGAGATGCCGTAGTAGAGGACTCCGGAAATATCGACCCCCTGGGATTCTTTAACGTGTAGGCGTTTAGTTCAAGGCAGTTGGAGTATTCGACCATTCCAGCGACGATAGGCGGCGGGACGGTAGGTCAAAATGGCGGACGAGACGGTGCTGAGGTGCGCGTCTCGGGCAGCAAAGCTCGTCAGGCCCTCTAGTTTAGTTTCGCTGCAGACCACACTTTCTCTCGCCAAAGAGACGCATAGATGTTTGAATGAAAACGAATCAGCGCTTGTGAATACCGCGAGATCGAACTGCGTCGTCAGAGACTTCGTACATCTAAGATTTTCCTGGAACAAACAGTGGTGTGTATCTCGGCATTGAGAAATTACGATCACCAGATTACGATGCAGAATTCCAAACCTGAATTATTACCTACATAAGGCTGGACTCACAGCATCTCCGTTATGTCTCTTTTGCAAGGAATCAGAATCAATAGATCATTTCTTTTTATCCTGTCAACAATAATCTTATCAAAGGAAAAGATGCCTGGTCTAACCAATTGAGAAGCTATAGGTTTAAAAATAAACGTGGCAGTAATTTTATCCTTAGGAGGGATTACATTAGGTTATAGCCACAGGGAGGTTTACTCTGCTGTGTGTGCGTACAAAATGGCAACAAAAAAGATTACCTTGTTAGTCTATTGTTATTATTATTTTCGGTTACGAGACTACCTGAATACCTGACTCATAACTAAATCACTTTATAATCTTGCGGCACGGTTCATGGCCGATTCCCCTTTGTGGGCGAGTGCCAGCAAAGCTAAAGGCTCATCATCATCATCATTCACCGTGTGCCAGGTTCGGAGGAAAGCCGCGTGGCGCCGCCTGCGTCGCTGGAATGACCGAATAATGTGAGGTTACTGTGCCAGATGAATAGCGTTGAAAAAGAAATCGTTCGTTGGTTTCGTAGATGTATCTAGAAGATAACTCGGGGCGTGCTGAACGTATACAGCGAGTGTGGCAAAGTATGCAATAAATCTCATGTTTGTAAGAGCTGGATACTATTGATATTATGTGTCAAAACGTCACTTGGATGAATGACTGTGAGGAAAGTTGTCCTTTACGCGAATGCTCCGCACTGCTGTCGAGGTATAACATCGTGAGAGTTGGTAGTTGTGTTAAGTTCTGCTCGCGCCTTGTCTTTCTGTTCTTTTCATCAAGAGTCTTCATTGGTCGCCTTTTTCACAGGGAACTGTGCAGCGGCAAACAGCCGGCGGTTGGGTCCATCCCACTCAAAAGCTTCTCGACGAAGGATGTACCAGGTACGTATACCCCGCCACTGCAGAATCGTTGAGTAAAGCGTTTGAAGGAACCTATTGTATAATAAAATTTATGGTCGTGCACAGTGCCTATCTCGACGTGCTTATATTCAATCTGCACGTGGGGCCGTGCACGAATCATCACTTGTTCACATTTAAATTACCTTGGGTGTTGAATGGCCGACAGCATGTCGCTTTACGATATCTGACGCCTTTAACGATGCAGAAGCAAAGTTAAGCTGCCTTGTCCAGTAGACGCACCAGCAGTATTTCTCGGAATTTCGTCGTTTCTATAGCAGGCCCGGGCATGTGCACTGTACGTGTGTCTCGCAAAAGAACAGCAGCCGTGTAGAAGCCATCTTCCAAGTTTTCGCGTCATATATCAAACACGCGTACATAAACACACTGCAGCCTAGCTTGAAGCAAGTGCAATGTAACAAAGCTTAGCTATTTCTGCCCGCGTAAAATGGAAACTCATAAAGCGAGGTTAACGGAAAATCCGTCGTTCAGAAGACTGCTTGGTCTTCACTCTTGGGCCTTCTGAGGACTGCCACGCATGCTGCGACCCAATGCTTTCGCCCAATGTGATGACGCATGCACCGTTCTCCGCCTCGTCGGCATCATTCGCTTCGGCATATCACTGGGCTTGTTCGATTTCCGTCCTCGTTTAAATGGCTCTGTAAGGTTCAGGTGCACATTCTACGGAGTGGATTGACCGTGATAAGCTATCTCAAAATCGAGCAATACAAGTAAATAAAAAATGCCTTCCACGCAAAGTGCGGTTGTTACTCGTAGTCTGTATAGTCTCGGGGCGATCTTTACAGGACTCATAGCGATACACAGTCTAGGCGACCGTTGCAGCACCGCGGTCGTCGGCGGCGCCGTGATCGGGGAAACGAATCTTTGCTTTCTTTGGCTCCGCGGAGCGGCATCTCTGCGAATTAAACGAAGAAAAGAAAGAGAAGACGAAACCACTGCGATAGATGCGTGGCCCGTCTCGTGCGTTGTAGCAGGACCTATCACCGTTCAGCACGCGAGCGACCATGTTCGCGACGCGTGCGAGACCAGTTAGATGCTCGGTGATTCCGATAAGGGGAGACTCGCGCAACCCTGTTTCGATGTCGTCCGCCTTCCTCGTACGCTCCACTCTATCCAGGCGAACTGTGCCGTGCGCTATCCCTTCGCCCTGCACGTTCAACTGTATGCGTGGGAAACCTAGCAGCTTTGAGCGCACACCAGTAGAAAACCGCACTTAACTGGTGAGATCACAATTAATCACAAAAAGGTATGTAACTAACACGTTCTTTGTTCTGCCATAATGACACTTCTTCTTCGTCTCCCAAGCTGTACCTAACTATCTACTGTTCTGAGGCAGCCTGTTCTGTGCGGCGACCGAGTCACGTGTTTTGATTGCCCTTTCCAAGTTATACCCGTAAACGAGGCATTAGTTGTCCTAATACAAACCGCGGCTCGCATTAACGTTCATTATAGGTACCGCTGATAAGAACGCATGACCGTACCCGCTTGAAGTATATAGCTTCCGCTTCGAGTCCTCTTTCGGTGGTGCCGACTGTTCAATGTGGATGAGCAGATTGGTGGGGTCTTCGATTGAAAAGCAATTGAACATCTTATGACAGGACGATGTCGCGGACACAACTTAACACGTCTTAGATGTAGCATAACCAGGGAGGAGTGGTTGAGCCATTTTTTGCTGACTACTTTATGAATTTCACTAGACTCAGGGTTAACGTTGTTCAATTAACCGATCAAGTTGAGTTAAAGGGATACACATACATCGCTGTGGAAACTCTGCAGCGATATGAAGTCTTTGGCTGGGCTCTCCGAAATAGATAGCTAGAGAGATAAAAAGTATCGCAAGTAAAAAGCGAACACAAGGACAAGACAGACGGGGACAGGCGCTTCCGTTAGCGGAGTGAGAAATTCGGTCAGAAAACATGCCTCAGCGAAATTTGATAAGAGAACTTCACCGAACACGCTCCGCAAAATATCTGAGAGGCCGAGCAAGATTGGTGATCGTTGTTCTTGAAGAATACTCCGGCGTTGTGAAGCCGCGGTTTATTTCATACACCTTTTTCACCCAGCACACTGCCACGAACACATGTGTAGGACACAAAAAAAAAAGTGACAGCAAACACTGGCTATAGTGTCGATTATTGTTGTAAATCCCGATCGTCACTTTCTACTCCGTAATGCGTTGCGGAATTGCACCGACTTGCACGAAAAATATTCATTGAGAAACCGTCGTTGCCGTATGAAAAACGCGCTAAGCGTCTGCACGTGCTTGCAAAAAATTACCAAAAACCCAGATATCGAGACCCCCCGTCGTAACGTTGCTGACCTTTTTATTTGTGTTTATTTGATGTAACTGTATGCAGAGTAGATGCCGCTGGCGTGTGTGCGTGGTGTGTGTGTGTGCTTTTTCCGCCCCCTATATGTAAAAATAACTAAAAGGAAAAAGGGGGGTAGCCCGTACCACCAGGAGGTATAACAGGCTCAAGCCAATCTAACATAAATGAAAAGGGGAAAGTTCCCAAATTTTTATTTTTATTTGAAAAAGCCAATTAGTTAAAAAAAAATAACATGGGTAAAACCTAGTGAGTGCAGCATGAAACTGTAATAAATAAACTAGTTAGCTTCTCAGGAATGAGCAGGTCGATATGCAGCAGCAGTGTATTTCCCCCACTTGAGTTTTTGGAGTTCGTGTGTGTGTGTGTGTGTGTGTGTGTGTGTGTGTGCGTGTGCGTATGTGTGTTGCGTGGGTGTGTGTGTGTGTGTTTGTGTGCGTGTGCGTGTGCGTGTGTGTGTGTGTGTGTGTTTATTTTAAATGCATTGTCGTTGAATGCAGAAAGTCCAAAAACAAACAACGAAGTGGGATGCGAGCCAGTGGTCTTGAGGATGGGTAAACGTTGACGAGGATGGTAGCAGTGGCCTCTGTGATGTCGAAGCCCATTTCTTCACCAGGAGTCATGTAGCCAGGCACGTCGGGCTGTCGTTCCAACCAGCGATGCAGCAGGGAACCTTGGGCAGCCTGTTTGCCGCTGCGAACTTAGACAAGGCGCCATTCGCAATAGTAACAAGCTTTTTTTTTTAAAAAAAAAAAGGGGGGGGGGGGGGGCAGGATTAGGTACTTGCGCAAGCGTTGCGAATCCTATGGTTCGAGTACTTAGGGAAAATGGAGCAGTGATGCTATCGTTATCAGTCGCCGAGGTTTTCCCCCACCTTTGTTGGCATAACTGCGACTGTAATCGAGAGCACTCACGCAAAAGTTGTGATATGGAGGTGATTCGGAGTATGAAGCGACGTCCTGATAAAGTGTTGGTAGCTAATACGTGTCATGTGGATGTCATAGAAACAGAGTTGCGCATGACAGTCACTAATTGAAGTAGATACGCGCGAGATTTTCTATTGGTCAATAGCCCATAATAATGCGCAGGTAGTGTTGTATCACTTTTGGGCACACGTAAATGGGTCACAATGTGTTGTGTGTTTGGGCATTCATTAAAGTAGTGTTGTTCGCTCAAGCAAGGTGCACCGCACATACACCTGTCCGATGCAGTTATATTGAATCGATGAAGATAATACTGAAAGTGTCCGTGACCAGATAATAAGTGTGTTAGGTTTTTAGGAGGCGGGAACCATTGAGGAATTTTTTACGGACTTGTGATCCAATGAAATAGCGTTGTCTCAGGTCCCTCAGTCTGCCAATGGGTGTGCCAATATGAATTCAAGATTTTATGAAACTGAGTTCGTACTGACCGAATAGATATTTTGGCGTAACGCACGAAGCCTGATTTCTCTCTCTCTGTGTGTGTGTGTGTGCGTGTGTGTGTGTGCGTGTGCGTGTGTGTGGGGGGGGGGGGGGATGACGAGACGGTCTGTCATCCATCTGAAACCCGCGCTGCTTAATAAAGAAATGCTGGTGTGATTTTGAAACGAGACCTATTTAAAAAAAAAACTGTCAGACACTCCACGTCAATCCCTACAATATATTCAAAGAAGCACGATTTGTCGTCAATTTTAATTAACATTACGGCATATCCGCTGGTTCTTCGAATGGGAGTACACAAATGGAAGAGAGACACACCGTGAAACCCTGCTCTGCAGAATAAGCAAACTAAATGCGATCACACAAAAAGAAGAAGCGATGAAATCGCGCTCACTGCGAAAATACTACTATTTGGCCAGCCAGTTCTGCACCGAGCGGCAAGGCCGTAATCCAGATGGCGCAAGGGTCAAGCGTGGAGCGAAACGATAACCCTGGTGGGGAGTGCGGCGTCGGCGTGAATACTAAAACGCGCTGTTTAGATTGCAGGGCATAAGCCGACCTGCGCGCGGTGGCGCATAGACAATTGCTCGAAGCTGTTGTTGCTGCTGCTGCTGCCGTTCTGGGCGAAGTAGCGGCGTGATTCACACTGGGCTGTAGAGCAGGTGCGCTATAGCTAGGAGCTGTCTCTATATACGTGTCTGGGACCGCGGTCTTTCTATCGTCGAGCTTTCGTGTAACGTGTAGACTTGCCCGGGCTCCTCCTGTACGTGATGTGGGGCGAAGTTTTCAGAGTGTGGTATATACGCTACGTAAACTTTACGCGTACGAGGCGTTTTGCACGGAGCGCAAATCTCGGTCGTTTGACCCTGCACGATCTTTGTTTTGCGCTTGTGGGACGACTGCCGACCCTCGATGCGGTTAGAAAGCCCGCCACTAGAGGGGGCAGGGGAGGAGAGTGGATATGGAAATGAGGTTCGGGGCTGCCTCCGGAGTTGTAGTTGCTCGTGTAAGAGTGAAAATTACTCCTGAACTTAAAACCGGAGCAGTCTAAAGGTTGTACGTGTAGGGAGTGCAGGGCTGCCTGTATCTACTTATCGTGCTTATGGGCTACATTGTTTGTGTGTCGCAATATCAACATGTCTAAGTATGTCTAATTCAAACGAAGTGCTCGTGCAGTCTTCCGAACGTGAGAGCTGTAGTGGAAATTGACTCTGCGCAGGGTGGTACAACCTTGCCGCTCTAAGGTAATCGGTTTACACCATGCGTAATAAATTCTGATGCTTGTACGAAAACGGCCTACAAAGCTGGATTGTATCATATTTCATCATCTTTTTTTTTATAGCGAAGTCTTAACAAACGTGAAAGTTTCCCGTCTGTGTCCCTCGCTTTCAACACGTGTGATGCAAGAAATCATCGCGTGGTGACGTCATTACGACGGTGCAGAAAACGATGTCGTCGCTTGGTCGACGGTTGGCCGATCTCGGAGGCCCTGCAAAACAACGTGAAGTGCACAAAGCTTCCAATGCCTATGATCTCGGAGGTGATGCGAATCCCGTTAGAAGAGAAATCTTTCGGAAGGGGCGGGGAACGACCAACGACTGAGGAGATGAAGATGGCCTTCGTCTTCGAGTCGTCTTAGGCGAATGTTGTGTCTCGTTTGCAGCTAATCAGTTTGTTGTAAGCCGCAGTTTAGTATTTTGTCACTGGGGTCCCAGTAACTCGCACCGTGCTGGTTCGTGGTTCACACTATATTTGCCCGCATCAGTAATCTCAGAGTCAGTGTCTACATCGACGCGCCGTTCAAACAATGACATCGTACCTGAACCATCATACCTGGCCCCTCGTACCAGTGGTTCAGGTCACATGACCCTCGAGCTCTGCAGGTGCAAATTAACTCACGCTTACTAGTAATATACCGGGTACCTGTTACATGGTTTTGTCCCGTGTCGACCACGTGTGTGCCTCATGTTGCGGCGCAACTACTCGCGTATCACGTGGTTCTATCCCCCATCTGTCACGTGACGTAACGAATACAGCCACACATGAGTCTACGTGTGTGGCCGTATGCGTCATGTGTTCATCACTAAATATATCATAATCATCACTGAGCACCTGGAGTATCATGTCAGGCGTAGAGCCAGGCAGACATCTCCAGCAGTTCATTAAAATATTTATCTGTCATCGTCGTCACAAGCCCAAAGTGCGCCCACTGCGGGACATAGGCTTTTCCGATGTTCCGCCAATCGAACCTTCCGTGTGCTTGCGGCGGCCACCGTTATACTTGGGAACGTTTTAATCTCATCTGCCCACTTGGCTTTGTGTTTCCACTTCGCGCGTTTGCCTTGTCTTGGAGTCCATTCTGTATCTCGTAGAGACCGATGGTTATCTTGTCTACGTGCTACACACCCTGCCCGGGTCCATATAGTCGTCTTGATTTCGACTAATATGTCCTTAATACCCCTTTGTTCGTGGCACACTCTGCTCTCTTTCCATTGTTGAATGCATCGTAACTTGAACCCTCTTTTTAAGGTTTCTGCTTCGGAGGTAAATATCGGTATGTCACTGTTCTCTATGGCTGTAAATCTAATTGCTGCCATGTTTCGATCTCGGCAATCTGTCTCACTTCTGCCGCGAGCCTTTACTGCATTAACCTGTCTCACAATTTCTTCGCGAGGCGGAAATGTTGTAGGCCCGTGTGCTCAGATTTGGGTGCACGTTAAGGAACCCCAGGTGGTCGAAATTTCCGAAGCCCTCCACTACGGCGTCTCTCATAATCATATGGTGGTTTTGGGACGTTAAACCTCACAAATCAATCAATCAATCAATCAACCAATCAATCAATTTCTTCGCGTGCCTTTACACCACGTAGCTCTACCGACGTTTCTACCGCGTGCCCGCTACCTAGTGTTATCACACGTCTCGATCACCACGTATCATCACCAGCTTATCGATACGACAGATGATGTTTCGTTTCATGGGCCACCGTAAAACCGAGCCTCGTTTCTGCTTCATCGGAACGCGCATGCAAGTGTGACACAAAAGCGATTCACGGATTAAAAGGAAGCCGACAAACGAGCCCCTCGCTTTCTGTCAAGCCAGGCAGCTTGTTGGGGGGGGGGGGGGGGGGAGGGGGTTGCTTTCAAAAGCGGGACCAGTGCCGCATTGTTCGGTTACATGTATCTCCTGCGCGCCACTGGCTTTCCCGACCTTGTGACCGCACGTACAGCGCACCATTTCAAGACCATCTGTTTCTCTTCCTCCTCCGCTGCTATTCTACCATTATCTCTATGCACAATCGCCCTCTACCCGAGTATAGCGTTTCGCCCGTACCGTTCTTCCCAGCTTAAGGCTTTCTGATACGCTTCTCGACCATCAGTTTCGCAAGTGGCGTGCCCGGTCCATCTTCCCCCCTCCCCTCCCCGCTTGCATGATAGTCTCCGCTGTGCTTGTGTTGTACACAGGACAGATGTTTCACTAGCCACAATCTTGATCTCTCCATCTTGTTGTCTTCTTTCTTTTTTACCTCGGTGTGTGCGTGCGCCAGCAACACTGTATTGACAAGGTGTCTCTCGCTTTCCTCTCGTCTCTCTCTCTCTTTTTGACTTGTTTCTTTCCTGCAGTGCAAGTAGTGAGACTGTATATCTATAGCCTAATACTGAACCTGTATACTAGATCGATATTTACAATGCGGTACGCGTGGTTGCCTTCGGGACGCGGGTTATAGCTTATCGCCGACTCCTTGGATTCGGGTTCACCCCTTTCGTCGCGGTGAATTTCCTTGTGGCTGAAATACATAGCGAGACAGGTTTTAAAAAGTGGTCTTACTCGGGAATAGAATGCAAAAAAAAAACACGAAGAAAATTAATGACGCTACGTTTAGTCTGGGTCTGGCCAAAGGTTCACGTATATGGATAACTTCATATCGGCCGAGTCGGTGTTCGCTATAAATACTGATAGAATCGCCATAAACTTGGGAAAATATAGGAGCAGGAGAAAGGGTGGAAAGAAGGACTTCGTGTATTTCTTTCCCTTTTTTTTTCTGTTTCCTTCCTTTTTAAAAGTTTCGCGCTACTACGAGAGGTTCACCTTTGGTGAGCTATACTGTAGAACCGTGCCGTTGTAGGCGGGTCATTGAAATGAGGGGTTTGGCTTCGATACTTGCTTGTTTCGTGTTGGTAAATGAAAGGAAATTGTAATTAAAGAGAAAGAAAAGTTGACACCATCTTGATTATGCGAACCGTATCGAAACCTTCACTATGACGGTAATTTAACAGCGCGGACACTGGTTCTTACGTATCCTTGAGCGAAGCTTTTTCTTCTTTTTTCTGAGTCATGCCTTCTTCATTTGATTTGATCGAGGAAAAAACACTTTATTAAGCTCCTGTGGGTTAATTAAGACCGGGTTAACTGGTGGAACATGGGAGAGGCCTTTGTCCTGCAGTGGACGTAGTCAGGCTGAATCTGATGCTGAAGCTCCTGTGAGGAGGCACGTAAAATCGTTTTGCGGCTCCATACTTTCGTGTTCACGTAGAATCTCTTACTCTGCTGTAACTTGAAGGGAACGTTTTTTTATCCTGGGTTCTTACACGCGCCACAGACACCATGTGACTACGAAGCACGCCGCAGTGGGAGGCTCCGGAAATTTTATTTACCGCCTGTAGTTCTTAACCTTGCTCCTAAAGCGAAGTACTAGTACGATTGTGCATCTTCGGACCCATCGAAATGCGGTTGCTGAAGCCGGGAACCGAACCTGCGCCCTTGAGTTTAGCAGCGATACACCTTCGCTATGAAGTTACACCAAGGTGCCTTATACGACCGCGCCGCATCAGCCGCACTTTTACCATTGCCTGATCGGTTGCCTGTCGTTAGCACTCTTTAAGTAGCAAGGACGTCTGTAGCCTTTCATTTTTTTGCTTTTATTGTAGCCCCACGTAAAAATAGCATGTACAAGATATATTTAATCCCGCAACAGATCCCCAGTCCGAAAGGAACTCGCGCTTCGCAAACGCGGCACGCGTTGCTCAGCCGAGAGTAGATAACGCTGCACCGAGCGTGCATATGTAAACAGCTGTTTTTTCATTCAAAGATGCTTTGTGCTGTTGGCAGCTAGTCCGGTGACACATCGCCGGGTGGGCTTAGTTTAACTCGCAACGCAAAGAGGAAATAAAGAAACTAGTTTATGGCTGGAATGTACTACCCGACTTTAGTAGTCGATGAGGAGAAATCGAAGGTTTAAATGCAATCTAGAGCCCTTTATTGGCCCGAGGCAGTACAGTTCCAGACTCTTCTAGTATTTACTCGTTTGCATATCCGTTTCCCCGCGTATAATTGCATACTTGAGGAAAGGAACACTTTCGATTGTATCTTCCATAGCTCTCCCATAGTAGAGTACCCTGTGCTCAAAATCGTTACCCCCTTTTTCTAACCCCCCCCCCCCCATAGTAGAGTACCAAGTATTCTAAATATTTAAACACTATTTGTAACCAACAGTTTAAGTACGAAGCCCGGAAGCTGTTATGAACACCCTTACAAATCTATGTACCAACCGCCAATGAACTGTTAATCGAGAAAAGTCGATGAAACTTACCGACAGTCCATCGGAAGTCGTTACATCGTCCTATATACCGGCTACCAACGATCCGTCGACTATTGGTCATCGATAACGAGTAAATATTTTGTTTTATAAATTTCAACAGACTTTAGAGGAGTGTGCTATTGAAAGTTATGAAATCGGTTTTAAGCGTTCTGTATACCAGCAACCAACATTTCGTCGGCCACTGGCCTCCGATAAACAAAATAAGTTTCCTTGATAACTTTCCATAGACGCTAAAGATGTGGTAAATTGAAAGTTGTTACACTGTTCTGCAAGTGTAATATATATATTGTTACGGTTGAATTAAAGGATAGGTGGATTTATTTACAGGGTGAGGATGAAGTTCGGCAGTTGCGGTAAAGATGGAGTCCTCAGGCCGCACCAGACAACGTCGTCTTTTTTTTCCACCTCGCCGGCACATACTACAGCCGGGCTCATACCGTAGCAATATATATACCCGTTAGCGATGTTGCGTGTGCTGCGAAAATCCGCCGTATTCTCGGATTTCGTAATGGCGCCATCTTAAGCCATTCGGAGAGGCTGCACCAGCCCTCTGGGCCAATCAAATTTCACCAACCGCGCAATTTCACAACATAGCAGAACTTTACAATGTCCAGAATATGACTCCCGGTTGTCGTCCGTGCGTTGAGAAAGGAGAAAGGGGGAGGGGATGTTTGAGTGAACAAAAACAAGGTTTCTGCTAGTGCGGAAGACATAGTAACAGTTTCTTGATGGGTGTCACTCAAGTTGGCAGCATTCAAAAATCGCAGCCGCGCTTTCGTCGCATTTTGTAGCTCCGATGATCAAGGCGCGGGACCTTGTCCACGGGGAAAGCTGACGTAGAGTTGCTCGGAGCTCAGATCAGCCGGTTTTCTGAGAGGAGCCCTCCAGAAAAGAAACCCTCTTGATCACCCATTCAGTGTTCTTTGCTGACGGCCAATGCGACAGTAGCAAGTGGTTCTTGAAGGAAAGGAAAAAGGAGCTCATTTCTGTCTGCCTTGTAGCCGACACGGCTAAGCTCACTGTAAAGGAATAAGTAAGGGGATGAAAAAATAGTAAAAAGATATAGAAAATAGAGCACTCGCCAAGCACGAGTGAAGAAAAGATATAAAAGATAGGAGTGCTTGGTCGAAGGCGCTAGAGAACAGGGCACCGATCAGCGAAAGCTACAACACGGAGTCAGATCGCGGACGATGGGCCGATCGGCGAGAGCAATGCTGGCGTCGGAGATCGCGAAAGATACAACCTTTTAGTACTGAATCCACCAAGCGAGTGCAGAGGAGGCGTTGCCCTAGTGAGGCCGAGTCAGTTTTGGTAGCCCATCTACAATTCTGATCCTGAGAGAGGCAATAAACACATGTACTTACAAGGAAACTAAGCAGAGGCGCTTTTAGTCCAGCATGTCTCGAGCTCGGGCCGCGTCCTTGACCATCGCGATAAGCCATATAGCTGAAAGTCGAGGCTGGAGCTGTACAAGGCCGTCTCTTGAAGCTCGTGGGGTGTGGTAAGAGTGGGTGGGGGTAGAGATAATGGGGATTGTCTGCAGCCTCCTGCCATATCATCATCATCATCATCATCATAATCGTCATCATCATCATCATCAACAGCAGCAGCAGTGACAACAACCACGATTCTTGTTCGTGATGCTTTTGCAATTTTGCTGCTTTGGTTGATAAAATAAGGAACCCGTAACGATACACCCAACGCCCTGAATGAAGGACCACGAAGGACTGTGGACTGACGTGCTTTTATAAATGTGTTCACATTAAACCAGTACTGGCCATGCTGAGTTCTTTCAGTAAAAGATCCCAAACAGCTTTTGCCAAGCTTCTTGGAGGCCGTACGTTACTTCAGCGTATTCTGTGTCCGCTGCATGTTTCGCTCTTATCTGCTCTTTTTAAGTAAGACTTTACCGTCCGTTTCAATGTTTACGATCTTCACAAGTTTGCCTCCGACTCGCCCCTCCCCCCTTCCCCCTTACCTTTTTGCAGAGAAAAAGCTGCCAGCTGCTCCGGTGGTCCACGCACCTCCATCTGGCTCCGGGCAGATGCCACAGCTGCCAAAAGGGTGAGACAGCCAGCGGTTTTTAGTAAAATTTCTTATCACTATCGGAGACATCTCGTCAGAATAAAAAGATCGAAGCTTAAATATAAAAAAACAGCGAAGGCCTTTCGACATCTGCACCTCATGACCAATTTATTGAATGCATCTCAAATCATTATTTACAGAAACTGATAAACCATTTCCCTCACTTACTACATTTCGATTTTTTCTCCTAATAGCAAAGAACTCGATCGTCTTAATTGGTGTCGCGGCGGTGAAGATAAGCCACTTCTCCCTTATGGTGTATTCGAATGGGGTCTGTCAATCTTCTTTTGTAACCTGCCACGGGCTCATTTTGTGCCTGAATCCTCAGCACCTAACCCATATGCGTGCGCAGGGGGCGAAGATGATTAGTCGCAGCGCCCCCCTTCTTATAAGTGACTGTATCGGACTGATGTATAGGGGACTGGGGGAGGCGGCCGCCCTCCTTTCCCCCTTCCCCGTCATGCGCATGGCTGTGATCAAACCTCTTCAAGTTCCTTCGCAATCACCCAACTTGTGATGCCATCAATAGTACTGATTCCTTCAGCTTATAACTGGCATTTGCAAATCACATGGAGGCGTGGAAGTCGGCGCTAGTTTAATTCTCATCCCCTTTTTTTCCCTAGGTCGCTATCGCTATTTCACGCTATCGAAACCACCATCACGCACTAGAGACCACTCACCCAGATTTATTAAAGACTTGCGCTATATCTCTGGATAGAGAGACAGAGAGACGATGAGGAGGAAGACCGGTGGGTTAACCAGATAGCAACATCTGATTCGCTACCCTGCACTTGGATAAAGAAACGAGGGCAAGAGAGAGAGAACACAAAAGAAAGAAAACGCGAGTATACACAGGACGAAAACAACACACCCAGGAAGGGCGTCCTGATGACATTCGTTCAGTAGGGGTGGTCGATCGCAAGGAGCGCAGTATAGCACTTGCAGGACCTTCTTCTGCGACGCAACTTCTTGTCGAGGACGATAGTTATAGCGCGAGAACAAAACGACGACACAGAGACAAGAAGGACACGAAAGACACCTCCTTCTTGTCTCTGTGTCGTCATTTTGTTCTCATGCTATAACTCGTCATGCCATACCAACTAGCCCAAGCTGCCACACTTCTTGTCGATGGCGCACAATGCTTTCCGACAAAGGTCCGCCGTCCGTATTTCTGAGCGAGTTGCAAAGGGTTCCCTTGTGACCTGTTACTGTGGGTGGTCGCGAGAGATGCGTGCAGTTGTTTCTCCATTGTTTGCACAGGGTTCGGATAATATCGCGCTGCACATTAGCGAGTTCCAATGGAAAGCGCATGCACGCGCGCATGAGGTGTTGCGATACGAATAGTTTGTTGGAAGTGTGCAGCACCGCTTTCGTGTATCTTGCTCGCGTCCTCGCGTGTGTGCACTGTATACAGTATACTTCCCAAAGTTGCCGTGACAACAAGTGGGCATTGCAACGTTGGCGGAAATTATATTATGTCTCCGTTGTGCGAAAAGCCAGCACTTAGCAACAACGGCTGCAAGGGCTGCTATAAAACTATTTAAAACCAGATCAATTTAGGGACCCGGGTGTCGTGTGCTGTCGTAGCTTGACGTTATGCGGGATAAATCACGAATGACACTGTAGCATAACGAGCGACTTGAGCCAACGAGAACTTTTTCTTTCTCTTGGCTTTCGAGTGCTTTGATGATGATAAGTGCAAAGCACTTTATGGCCGGGTTGTCGTGTGCTTTCGTCGCTTGGCATAACGCTAGAGAAATCGCGTAAAAATTGAAATAAATGCATAGGAAGCAAGCGTCAAATAGAAAAAGAGAAAGTAAGAAGAAAGGTAGAAAGAGCAAGAGAGAGGGGAAGAAAGAGGTAGTGGAGGAGAGAAAGCTAAAGCCGAAGAGAAACGAAGGTTGCCCAGCGACACAATTCTTTCACGCTTGGCGCCCCTGGTGCGAAGCTGCCTTAACTCTATAAAAGGGCTGTGGCTAGACTATAACCTCGTAAGTAAAGCAGTGTGTGGACGTTAAACTTCATAACACGCATCGCCGTGCCCATTGTGAGATAACCTTCGTCGCTGTTTTGCTTCCATTTCGCTGGACCCTCGTGTGAAGTATCAAGCCGGAGCAGATACTAGCTCAGGCCTACCTCTTTGTTTTCTACGATAGATTTGACTCGGAGTTATAATGCCAAGTCTACCTTTGTTTTGTGTGGCAAGGTGCTTGTTTAGGCTTGTTGCTACTCCGTTGAACTGTCATAGCGCAAACTTCAGGGACGACAGTCAACAGATAGCGACGCACGCAAGTGCTAACTTTAATTAAAGATGCACATAAGATATAGGTATACCCTTGTGCTTGCACAGCTTTGCATGCACGAAACCACGACACCCATGTGATTTATTTACTTTTATGTATTGTTTTTTACGTAACTGTTGTTGTGTATCTTTGACAGCTGAGAATATTATCACTTTGCATGGCAACACGCAGAAAGCCTGAGGTCAAGAGCGAGCCCGATCCGAAGCGAGCCTCCAAGCGCGAGAGCAAGACCAAGGGCGGCAAGTCGTCGGCCAGCGGCGGTGGCAACAGCGTCAACATCGGCAACCTCGGAAGCAGCGCCGTCGCCACCAAGCCCGAGTCCTCGTCCTCCGGCAAGCCCCTGGACTCCGGAGCTCCGGCGGAGGTGAAGAAGAAGCCGGAAATCGTCCCAGAGTCAACTTCTCTCTCCGCCGAGGCGCCGCCGCCTGCGGCGGAACCGGAAGTGCTCTTCCCCACCTGCAGCACGGGCGCGGTACCCAAGCGAATCGTCGTTCGCGCCACCACATCGCCGTCCTCTTCGTCTTCGACCAAGCGAGGCACCGCCCGCGGCGACTCGAACAGCGGTACAGCACCCTTCACTATTCGGCATGAGAGAGCTTTCTGCAAAGTGTCATTTTGTTCTAGTAGCCGTTTATGTAACTCTGTGTTGTACTCAAATACCCGTGTTGTTGTTTTTTTCCTTTTCTTTTTTAAGGAGCGAAGCTCCGTAGGCCCGCATCCGGCCGTCACCATCGCCGTCGAAGCTCCATGCGCCCGATTTATACTAAAACTCTATTGTGCCCGGCAATCATAAAACACTTTGACCCCGCTTGCACGGGGAAGTGCCCGCATTGCGAGGAAAATTCCTCTGACATTTTCCACATGGTGTGGGCATGCCGAAAAACCCCAAACCTTACCCCACTACCCAACCCTTCGCGGGAGGACTGGGAGGCAGCCCTGCTCGGCTGCTCTGACCTGACGGCCCAACGGGCCCTGGTCGAGCGTGCCCGGGCCGCGGCCAACGCCAATGGGCTCCCGTAAGAGGGAGCTCACCTAGTGTTTGTACGGGGCGGCCCCTTAAGGACCGTTCCCACCCTTCCTGTAAATAACATCTGTAAATAAATGTTTTTCAGCAGCAGCAGCAGCCCGACAAGCGCGCCGAGCAAAAGAACACGTGCGAGCTCCCAGCGCAGCGGTAGCGCAGGCACGGCGGCAGGTGGCGCCACACACTCTCTCGCTCAGTTTTTCAAAGCACCGCGGTTTAGAGACAGGGAGGGCAAAACAGACTCTAAGCGGGTAGAATCAACTAGAAGGAGGTTATCTGACTGGTGGCTAGAGTCAAGGCACGAGTGAAAAATTAAACCGTTCACTGCAAAGTACCAGTCCTATACTTCACTAATTAAACGAAAAAAAAAAGGTAAATCTAGTTGTTGGTTCATTAAGTATTACGGCTAGGTGGCGTTAGCCGCCACCCGATCTAAAGGGTACAGCCACGTCAATCCATCCATCCGTATAGGGAGCCTTCGTGTGCGCGCCTATGAAGGCTCCTCAACTCGCTCAGTCCTTTCCACCACAGAGCGCAGCGAACGCTTTTCCCACCCGCTCCACGCACCACCGCGTTTATGAAAGCCTACTGCGAGATCAGGAGCGTAGGCGTTTGCGTCCCATTTCTAAGGAGTTTCGCTCAATTGTTGTACGCGGAACCACTGCAATTTATTTCTTTAAGTGCTGTGAAAGCTGCTGAAGCAAAATGCATACCTGATAGAGCGCCGGACGCCGTACTACATTCGTTGATTATTATCTCATTTGCGTTCCCCGAATAAACGCTGTTTTATTTATTTATTTTTATTTCATTTATTTACAGATACTCTCAACCCTTACATAGGGCTATTACAGAGTGGGAAGAACGTAAAAAAACATAATAATTGTACAATCGGAACAAAGTTACGATGAATAGTTGGAACTTACTGATAAAGGAACAATATAAAGTAGTACACCATTAAACGCAACGAGATAAAAATTAAATGTGCAAGATTTTGTACCGACAAATAAAGCTTTCTTAGCTACAAATTCAAATATGAGCTATGTGTTTCAAAAAGAATTCTGCGGAAGAACGTGAAACGGTTTCTTCGATCAAAGAATGTCTTCGAACGAATATTTCTCCGATCAAAGACGTGTCGACATAGGCCGAACATATTTTCGTACGGCAGATCCGAACACGTGGCGAAGGAAGACTATAGCGCTGCCTCGATTTCGACGATCCATAATTCGTTTCCCGTTTCTGCGTGCGTGCCGTGACGCCAGCACTTCTGCGAGATCGAACCGTGGGCGCAGTCGACAAGCAATTAGCTAAGACACCCGAAAAAAAAAGCAGAACTGGCTAACGAGCCAGCAGATGAAACGGATAGAAGCGAATGGTCATTAGCGCCCACGAAAGATTAAGCACGAAATTATACCGGCTAGGGTGCCGGATTTTTTTTTTTCGTTAGGGGAAGGTACAACTCTGGCGTAGACAAATTTGTACCGAAAGATCGCGCGAAAGTAAAGGAATTTAGCAATTGACGTATTTTTTTTTCTTTTGTGAGTGAATTCAATACGAAATTAAGTTTCTGATAGCCTTAATTATCACGTATGTTCAGTAGCTTTGTTCGTCCACTTAGAAACCGCCTCATTTGCGTGATTACCGTCGTTCCACCTGGGGAAAGCTGGCGATGGACACGTTGCATAAGATACGAAAAAAAGTGAGTTCCGGTACTCGATGCTCTATCGATCTTGCGAGTACAGCTCGATAATGCTACAAGATACGTGCGCGTGTGTAGGTGAAGACGCACAGATAAAAACACTCCTTGGAACAGATTGTCAGTACTGGTATATTGAAGGGTGTCTATAGGCTTACAGACAAAAATGGTTCATTTGGTTGAGGCAAGCATTTTTTGCGATTCTTAAAATATTGTATATTGAAGGGTGTTACAGACAAAAATGGTTCATTTGGTTGAGCAAAGTATTCCTTCGCGATTCTTAAAAGATGGTATATTGAAGGGTGTCTATAGGCTTACAGACAAAAATGGTTTATTTAGTTGAGGAAGGAAAAAGAGGAAAAAAAATAGGAGGAAAACAACGGCAAGGAGGTTAACCAGCCTATAGGCAGCTGGTTTGCTACCCTGCGCATAGGAGGGGGATGGGTGAGATGAAAGAGAGAGAGAGAAGAAAGGGAAGAGATATAAACACAGGACATTCGGCAACACACGCGCGCACACTCAGTCATAGTCCAGTCTTTTCTTTCGCGCTGTGTGCCATTGCTGTTACAGCCACTTGTTCAAGTCCGTGTCACGTAGGAATTTCAACAGAGCTTTTGTCGCCTTTGTTGCAATGCCTTCTCTCGAGCACTTGACAGAATAGTGTCCACAGACATTTGGCTGTTGTCGATGCGCGCAAAAACGGACGCCAGTGACTGTCTCTGGATGTCATACGACGGACAGTCGCACAAGATGTGGTGTAGCGTCTCTTCGCAACGACAGGCATCGCGGAGAGCGTTGTCGGCCATTCCTATGGCAAATGAATAAGATTTTGTAAATGCCACTCCTAGCCATAAGCGATGAAGATGGGTGGCTCCTCTTCGGTCGAGCCCAGTGGGCATGCGGATAGCCATCAAAGAGGACAGGTGGTGTGGACGATTCGTCTCGTTGCTTGGGCACCATAGTGAAAACGTGATTTCCCGCGCAAGTAGTCGAAGATTACTGGCAGCATCGGTCTGCGAAAGTGGTATGGCTTCTTCTGGTGTTCCTTCAAGAGCCGCCCGCGCGGCAGTATTGGCCTGTCGAGGAAAGTACTCCTTTGTGATTCTTAAAATGCCAGGATAGCGATTGAGAAGGAGATGCGCGTGGGCCCCTATTACGCTATCGCGTTCTGCTTTAAAAACGAAGCTCAAGCGGCCTCTCAAGTTTTTTTTTTTCAGATCCGTCAAGTACGAGCAAAGTTACAGAACTTTCTCGCACGCTTTCAGCGCTATCTTGTTTCGTACCGACGAGTGAGCTGGATGCAACACAGGGAGGGATGGCACGGGAAAAGAAGTCGCGTCACGCGCACTAAATGACCTTGAGTGCTTGTCATCACTCGCTCCCGACGTTATTGCGGTGCGCTATACTGCTGCCAGTGTGTAATTTTTGCACGGTACAGAGCCCGGGCTCCTGGCACGTGACAATAATCAAAACTGGTCCAAACGGCGCTGCCGGTTTATGACAGCTATCTGCCAATACCAGCAATATCTGTCGGTTGACGACAAGTCTGTTGTATAATTGCCCCTGAAACAGAGGGTAAGGACCTGCAAGATTTGGCTGAACCGCACGTTTTCTAGCTGTATGTGAGTGTGTGGCGCGTGTCTTCAGCAAGCACTTGTGGTTCAGGACCTCTTTGAGATACGAATCTCACATGTTCCGCAGGGAAAGGTGTTCAGGGGTCAGCGGAGCAAACGAAAACAATGATCTTTGCGCCGTCTGGTTCGCCTGTTGGGACCACTGTGTGCCGCACCATCGACCCCACTACCGTGGGTACTTCCTTGTTCCCGGGTAACAGAACAGATAGCGGGGCGCGCTCATCGCTGAAGCCGTTGTCGCGGTGAAATTTCAGAAAATAATTGAGTTTATGTGCGTGTTATGTCCTTAAAACGACATTAAAGGTGGCTGACTGAACCGGTAAAGGGCGGGCTCAAGCTATGGTGACACATTTAATACACATATACACAAAATATTATGCCTTAATGGCAAGTCTATATCGCAGAACAAAAGACTACCGTGCCCACCGTGGTGCCCACTATAAGTGGCCCCGCTTCATGTAATGTCATGGCATGTATTATAAATGTCATTTGCGCGGCATTGTGTATGACAAGGACTGCTTTGTATAAATACATGTTGTAGTTGTCATATCTACATGAACGTTATATTTGTATAGTATAGTCCATGTACGGTCATTATATAGGTACGATTGGAACTTCTGAAACACACGGCTTGCAGCGTGCTTTCTTGCACACGTTTCAGTAGATATACAGTCCTTATACGTGTTGCACTTGGGGCGATTCCTAATAAGTGATAAACTACGTGTGGTTATCTGGTATGCACTTTAAACTGTGTGGTCCTAATATATGCAGCGTACGCTATATGCAGCGTTTCTTGTATATGCTGCACATGGTGTGATAACTGACGTAAATGGTATAACGGGTGAATAATACTCGACGGTGGTCATCGCTTGGCCATCATCACATCTTGCATCCATGTGCCGCGATGTGTTGGTGCATGACACCGCTCCGGACCCCATGCGTGGATTCGACATCTACCACGTGTGACTTCACCGTTTGCCGGGAACTCTCTGCATGTCTCAGGTTCCAAGAGCAAGGCCCGCTGGGCGTCGTCGGGCCGAATCCAGCGGCAGGCGTCGGTGTGCATACCGTGGTACGAGGAGGACCAGTGGTACCAGGAGCCGCAGTGCAGCTACTGGCCCAGCCCGCCCCTGAGGCGGCTCAGCGTACCGGCGCGCCTAGCGCCCCCGGCTCCCTTGTCGGCGTCGCCCCGGCGCGACCTCTCGGGCGAGGGCTGGTCTGAGGTGCCCGCTTCGCTGCGGGAATCGGCGAGCACCGAGAATCCGGGTTTGCTTGAACAGAGCCTCGACCGGATGGCTCGCAGGTGAAGAACTGCTATTGTTCTATTGTTTTGCTACATGTCCTATTGTTGCCTTGTGCTATCGTTTAGATACTGTGCCATCTTGTATCGCATCATTGGACCCTATTCTAGCCTTTGGCTATGGGTCCAAACAGTTTTTGTCTATCATGTTGGAATTGAAAATAAAGTGAAATGAAATGAAGTGAAACTTAACGTTGCGTTTTGAACACTCGGGGTAGCGACTGACGTGTGTCGTATAACTTAGGAAGATTTCGCTAAAGCTGTATTCACGTGATGGCGTACGTGACCGCGGACGAATCAGTCACGTGACATGTGACGTCAGAAAAAAAGAGGCTCTAGGCCATGCACTTGCGCGCTGTTGGTAGGTGTGCAACTACGGCACTGTAGTTTATTGGTCTTGCGAGGAGCCTTAGTGGTGTTTATCTGGCCGTGGTACCCCTACATAGAAATATTGCTATCACAAAAACTGCGACACATCGGTACTTAAACTGTACTTAAAACAGAGTTACCGTGCGCAACCGTGTGCTTAGATTTGAGAATGCTTTAAAGAGCCTGGGCTTTGAAAATTAATTCTGATGGCATGCCCTATATATAATGTACAATTTCACTGAAAACTTCATCTTTTTTACATTCTTGCCAGCGTTTGTGTGGCATTGTTAGGGACCAACGGAAGGCAGTAGTAATTTTTTGTCTAAAAAATGGCACCATCTCCATGGGGTGAATAATGGAACGTGGGGCGAGGCATCCGTCCGTCCATTCGTTCTTGCTTCCGTCCGTCCATGCGTCCGTCCGTGTGACCGTTCGTGCGACCATCCGCCCGGCCGTGCGTGCGTCTGTTTGTGCATCCGCACGTCCATCCATGCGTCCGTCCCAGCGTTCGTCCATGCATCCGCCCCTGCGTCCGTCCATGCGTCCATTCGTCCGTGCAGCCATCCTTGCATCCGTCCATACATCTGTCTGTGTGTCCGTTTGTCCATCTATTCAACACTCCAAGTACCACCATCTCGCATCTTTTCATCATATATTCCGCATATAGAAGCACCGCCATCCAGCGGACATTCCAAGGACTAAACGAGAGGTGACACACGCACACCTTCTTACGGCTTGCGCTTCGTGTCTGCTTCCTGCCTTTAACCACCTCGAGTTCATGGTATATACTAGTTCACTGTATTCAGGCCCAACGCTCGCTAAACCTTTTCTAAAACCAAGGAGGTTACGCTCAGCGACTATAACATAGCAACCCTTTCTTGTCAGATAGTGCTCAATGTACATGCCAATGACTGCTAATGGGGAATGAGAGACAGTAGAATTCGGCTTTTAGTTAACGCGCACGCTGCGAATTTTTTATTGTTCAACAACGCACAGGAGAAATCTCCCACCCGCACAACCTTGCAGGTCAAAACGTAAAACTGTTTACGCACTACGACAAGGGACGAACGGGTGCCGCTTTAGGGAGCTTCGCCCCAAAGAGAAATCATGCTTGACCCATTAACCAAGCCTAAATTTGTTGTAGCACCGTCATGCACGTAATCCATCGATGAAAGCTCTCTGCTGAACTGAGATTTTTTTTTTGTGCAAGAGCATGTGCGTACACGTGGTAAACGCAGCGTAGCGCAAAACCCCGTGGTCCACTAAGCTTTCCTTACTAGGCTTATCGGCTGTCCCACATTTCATGGTGAACAGAATGAGAGAGAGAAAAAAAAAAACAAGCGTATGCGTTTAAGGTGCGAACGGTGGTACTGAACGAATCGCACAGATATGGGGGCTTTCGACGATATTTCTCTGTTTTTCTAGTATGCAGATAACGACGATGTAAATATAGTAGTTCAGTCATGGTACAGCAGTGCGTAGCTGACGGAACACAAGCTAACAACGTACAAACAACGCAGCAAAGGCGTGATTTGTTGCGAAAGCGTGAAGAGAGTCGCCCAGGGCGAGCATCTCTATGAAAGACAGAATGCGCTTTACTCGCGGGTAATGTTGATTGATTTGTGGGGTTTAACGTCCCAAAACCACCATATGATTATGAGAGACGCCGTAATGGAGGGCTCCGGAAATTTCGACCACCTGGGGTTCTTTAACGTGCACCCAAATCTGAGCACACGGGCCTACAACATTTCCGCCTCCATCGGAAATGCAGCCGCCGCAGCCACGCGGGTAATGTTAACGTTGCATAGGCATCGTGTACCGATTCAGTAAACAAGAGCGTAGATATTAACCGTAAACTGTAGTCAACGCATTTTATCCACCGATAATCGGCTCAGACCGCATGCAACGAAGCGCCGCTGCTTGTATTTGTATATGCGCCGCCGACCGCCTATCCATACTTGCGTGGAACGGTGCTGCCACCTATAGCCCGATCTCACCGCGAATAGCGTTCCTCGAATGACACGTGAAATGAGTATACTTGGCACTGGTATATTGTCTTTTTATATCGACTCGTTCGGATTGTCGCATTTAACTGCGTTTTAAATGTGTGTTTTCCTGCCTCTAATACGGCAGTTGCTTACATGGGTCGGCAAAAAATGTCAACAGAAATAAAAAAAGAAGCCACAGCTTTGCCGCAAGTTCGAAGCAATGAACGCGATAACAACAATTCAGAAGGTCATGTTCAGAGTGACAAGCAGATCCGACATGTGTCCAGTGTTTCTCATGCACAAATAACGCTCGAAACGTACTCACAGGTACAGATGAACGCGGATAAGCATCTCAGTTGTTACTTCGCTGTGTCTGAAAAGCACGCCCTTTTCACAAACGGAGACTGTGCAATGATTGCAGCCCCTTTGTGCGCCTGATAACTACAACAAAATTGTTCCGGTGAAAGCTGAAGGCCAGCCAAGGCGTACTATCCTCATGACTGCGAAATAAGGGCGCGCGAGTGATCGTCCAGGGGCTTTACGTTCATCCGACTGCGCCGTGCTCCCGACCGGGTTGCAGAAATGAGGTGCCTTTTCTCATCTTCTAACCACTACCACCACCACCTCTCCGCGATGCAAAGTACGCGTAGAGAGCGCGCGCCGCCGTGCGCTCATTGCGCCATCTTGATGGTAATGCTGAAAACACAATAGTTCCCCCCACCCCCCAGATGCCCGGCACAAGCGGTAAGTGGAAGGCAGAAATAGCTCGCCGTTTGCGTCTCGAAGGACTGGCAGCTCCGTGGCTCACTGGTTAACGCCTCGCAGTCACGTTTCAGAGATTCCAAGTTCGATTGCACCATAGCCTAATACAGGAGGCTTTGATTGCACGCGCCGGGGTCTTTTTCCTGGATTTTTTTTCAGTCTTACGTTTTCATATATATGGATACCTATACATATACGGTGAGTGACGGTGACGCCGATGCCGGCGGCAATATCCAGCTGAGAGTGTCCATATAATTGCTATCGCAATAAAAAAATGAAGAAATCTGTATTCCACTTTGAGCTCACTCTGGCCGACTCATTCAAAGTTTGCTCAACCGGACTCACTCAGGCTGAAACGTACCGAAATATTATTCACCGGGACTCAATCAGACTTAGGCTGACAGCTTGATGTGAGTCGGAGTGAGATTAGGAGAGTCGACTCGCGACTGAGTTTGCCGACCTGTGGTTACTAATGGCGCGTCGTCCTGTGTTTGTTTATTCTTGGGTGCGTTGTTCGTCGCCCCTTCCTGCACGGTGATTAGGCTTTTGTTTCAGTGGCGTATTACGTCTTTTTCGGTAGTGTGTCTTCTACTGAGGTGACGGTTCGTAAACAGTGTTGCGCCCGGTTTGTAGCGTGGGCGTTTCTCGGAGCCACTTTTAGGGACTGGTGGGATGATTATGTTGTAAGTGCAAAACATATATATGTGTCCTTAGAATTTTATTAGTACCTCATAGTTAGAGATCCGTGTTTTCGGGTAAATCAGGGAAAAAATTGATATACACTCGCTGGTAAAAGTTTTGACAAATCGGATTGGTCCTGTAGGCTCCGATCTTAAAGGACGTTCAAAACGTTCAATACACTCAGTGTGTTCGCATGTTTTCGTGTTTAGATATCATTTCATCTGAGATTTCGGAGTGTTGAGCGTATGAATAATAGGTCCTTTATTTTTCATTGAGAAGGTGAGTGAGGAGGCTAGGATCAAAAACTCACAGAAAAGGAAGTCACAGTTTGGCCAAAAGGGCGAAGCAATGAATGCGATAGCAACATAATCGAATGTTTTACGAAGCAAGGCTAGCATTTTTAGAAGCAATATTAATTGTATATGCGCTTGCTAAGTAACCAAGTTTCCTGCGGCGCGGCCATAGTCGATGACCATGAACAAGGCTCGTGCGTAGTTACGGCGTTGATAGTGAGGCTGGCAGTGTGCTCATTTAGATACGATCTCACGTAACTCTACAAAACGCTGGTGTAAGGGAACACGGCCGCTCTAGGTAGACTTTTGGCACCGTTTTTTTTCCCCGTGTTGGGAGCGCAGCCCATAGTAGCTCCCACCTGCTGCGAGGATACAAGGCGCGCGCTGATTGTTGCCGCGTTATCGCAGCAACCATAGGCGCCCCCCCCCTCCCCCCCTCCCTTTTGTTCGCTGGCGAGATAAGCGCGCGCGCAGACGAGCCCGGCCGGAAAGGCGATGTTCGCTCCGCAGAAATAGGAGGCTAGCGTATCCTTCTGGCAAGGATAAAAACTGCCGTATATATATATATATATATATATATATATATATATATATATATATATAATATATATATATATATATATATATATATATATATATATATATATATATATATAATATATATATATATATATATATATATATATATATATATATATATATATATATATATATATATGGCGGCAAAAACCAGCCGAGATTAACCATATAATTGCTAGAGCAATAAAAACTGACACGGCAGTTTGCGCCCCTATATGCGTGCCGTGTCCGCAGTGCGCCCTAACGTTCCTTGTACAAACGATATGCTTCCCTCGTGGCGGTTAATTACAGAGATAAGCAGTCGCAGCGGTTATCGCTTCTGTTGTCGATAGCCGCTTGTGTTGGTCGATAACAAAACGTGCGTCATCGCGCAGCCTCCACCGTCGTCGCGTCCTGTTGTCGCAGCGCACTCGGCCAAGTGCTATGGTGGTTGGGACGCTGACCGTTCATTGATTGATATGTGGGGTTTAACGTCCAAAAACCACCATACGATTATGAGGGACGCCGCAGTGAAGGGCTCCTGGTGCTTTTTTAACGTGCACCGAAATCTGAGCACACTGAGCATCATTTCCGCCTCCATCGTAAATGTAGCTGCCGCAGCCGGGATTCGATCCCACGACCTGCGGGTCAGCAGCCGAGTACCTTAGCCACTAACACGGCGGGGCGGACGCTGAACGTTACGGACAGTGCAATCGTGGGTGCGCATATGCACGTGAAAGGGCATGTCAAGTGGCATTTTTAAAAAAAATCTCGCGGGTATATCGAGTAAACGGAACTCTAATAATTAACAGATATTGCTGATTTATGAAATGCCTAATTGGATGTCTTGAAACCTATCTACATATTTCTGCAGAGAGAATGTTTTTAGTATCATTGTCATTTCAGAAGTTTGTTAATTAAACATGCCTATTAGGCAAATAAATGGAAAACGAAAAAGCAGCATGACTTACTTCATGTAATAGTAAGCAACATCTGCTTGGTCGCATCGTCACAGATTTTGCGTCAGCACATTTTCGAGCTCTGGCTAGAAATAGCTGGAGCACCCTGTTTAGGAGGGAGGAGGTAAGTTTATTTACAGAAAGGCAGAGAGGTCGGCCTGAGCGATAGCTTGCTCTAGCCTGCTACTCTACACTGGGGGAAGGAAAAGGGGAAAAGAAAGTTTAATGGATGACGATGGTGAGATAGAGAGCTGAGTATGTAGTGTTCTTTCTAGCTGAGACACATTTTATAGCCGCGTACATAGTCCAGTTGTTTCTAAAAAGGTAATAACTGCTCTTGTGACCGCAGTTGCACTGTTGGTGTCTGGCCAAGGGACCAACATGGTCTCATCAGTTAATGACCTGCTGCGATATAGTTCAGTAGAAGAAATCAGTGTTTGTCGTTCACGTGCGTATGCTGGGCAGACACAAAATATGTGCTCAAGTGTTTCTGGCACATCACAGTGTTCACAATTAGGACCGGTGTCACTGCGACCGATGATATGTGTGTAACGTCTGGTGTACGCTACACCAAGACGAATGCGGTGGATCATACTTGTGAGTTGCCGTTTCAATTTAGGAGGCATGCGGAACCTCATTTCCGGGTCCCATTTGTGAAGTCGCTGGTGTCGCCGTTCCGGTTTGGTCCAGTGCTGAAGTGTGTAGCTGCGCATCACGCAGCGAAGCAGGGCGTTCGTGTCAGCTCGTGAAAACGCAATGCGTACTTCCGGGGCACTGCTTAAGGAATTTTTAGCTTCAGCGTCTGCATCTTCGTTTGCCATCACGCCGCAATGAGCGGGAATCCACTGGAAAGTTATAAGATGGCCATTTGTTGAAGCAACCTGAATAAGTTCTGTGATTTCTATTGCCAAGCTGTAATACGGACCTTGCTTCATGATGCAAATAATGTTTTGCAAAGCGGGTTTGGCATCACAGAAAATCATCCAGGCTCGAGGTCGCTCTCCGGAAATAAACCTTATTGCCTCTCGGATAGCGACAAGCTCTGCGGCAGTTGATGTGGTTTTATGGTTCACTTTGAATCGTCGAGCAATATCCATGTCTGGGATGACAAAGGCTGCGGCGGATGTGTTTAGCGTGGTGGATCCGTCGGTGTACACGTGCAGAGAATCACTGTACGTGTTATAAATGTGATATAGGGTCAGTTGTCTGAGGCCAACAGAAGAAATTAGCGACTTCTTCGTAATTCCAGGTATCGTAAATAGGGTCAGTTGTCTGAGGCCAACAGAAGAAATGAGCGACTTCTTCGTAATTCCAGGTATCGTAAAAGAGATAGGTGGTTTAGGCAGGACCCATGGAGGCACTGCAGGGGCATTTGGCGGAGAAAACCTTGATGGTATAATATTTTCATACCGCTATATTACTCTTGAGAAACTGCAATCTGGGTGGGTAGTACTGACAGTGGGTGCTGTCTGTTTCTGCTCAGTAATCGGAGGTGAACTCTAAGTGGCTCGCAGAGCATGTATACACTGATGGGACAAGCCCGAGCCTCTGCGATTGTCCCATTCGTTGAAGTACAGCGCGGTAGACCCAAGCATCTTCGTAAGCATTGAGCTTGAACACTCTCTAGTGTCTTCACACAACTAGGTCTCATATTGGAAAGCACCGGCATGCTGTATCGAATGTATCCCACAAATAGAGCATTGTACAACTGAAGTAGCGATGATTCTGATGGGCCCCATCTTGCTCCTGCTACGTGGCGAAGAATGAGAGCAAAGCTCTTCAATTTAGATTTAAGTACTGCGACATGCCTCGTCCACGATAGATCTCTGTGTACGACAACCCCAAGGAATTTGTGGTGCGTTACAGCAGGTATCGCTGTCCCATTAATAAATATCGGGTATTGCGACATATGCTTGCGCGTGAACGCAACCACTGCGCATTTGTCGATTGAAAGAGTGAGCCTCTGACGTCGTAGATATTTGTATGTGATCGTCACGTCACGCTGTAGTCGAGCTCGCAATTGCGCACGAGTAGTTCCGGATGCCCATATGCATATGTCTTCAGCGTATGCAGTGATCTTCACCATGCTGGGAAGTTCTGCTGCTAGGCCGATCATTGTGACATTGAATAGGATCGGGCTGAGAACTCCTCCTTGGGGAACACCACGATGAACCTTATATCGATCGTAGTTGTCGTCATGTATATGGTCCGGTCCCTTAGGTAGCTAAAAATCCAAGCGTACAGTCGTCCACCGATGTCGAAATCTTGCAGTGCGTCAAGGATCGCATAATGCAGCACATTATCGTAGGCACCCCTAATGTCTAAGAAGACCGCCGCCACTAGTCTGCGTCGGCTTCTTTCCTCTTCAACGCTGGTGATCAAGTCGACCACACCATCAATGGCAGATCGGCCTCTTCTGAAGCCGTTCATAAATGCAGGAAAGGAGTTGTTGCTCTCTAGAAGCCACTCTAATCGTGCCAGTACCATTCTTTTTATCACTTTTCTGACGCAGCTGGCTAACGCGATTGGTCTGTAGGAGGAAAGGGCATAAGGACACTTCCCTGGCTTAAGCAATGCAATAATGCGACTGCATTTCCAATTAGCTGGGACTTCTCCTGACTCCCATGAGGTGTTATAATGAGATAACAGGATACGTTGTGCTTCTGTATCAAGATGGTTGAGTGCAGCATACGTGATTCCGTTAGGTCCTGGTGCGCATGATCGGCGGGAGGCAGAAATCGCAGCGTCAAGCTCATGTATTGTAAAACGTACATCAAGGCGCTCGTCAGACGATGGAGGCGCAATGGTAGTAAGAAGCTCATTAGTGGCAAGACCATCAGTGGTGTCCTCGATGAGGCTACAGTAGTCACTGGCTATCTCAACTTCTGTCCGTCCCTTATGTAGAGCAACAGCTTGAAATGGTTGACGTTGTTAGGGAGTTGTCTGCAAACTTCGTACCACCCGCCAGATCTTAGATAGAGGTTGCCTGGGGTCCAGAGATCCACAGAAATTTCTCCAACGTTGCCTGTCAGTCTTGTCAAGATGCCGAAGAACATGTCGTTGAGCTCGACGACAGGCGGAAAGGTCTGAAGGTGACTTCGTTCGTCTGTATCGGCGTTCGGCACGGCGACGGATTGCACGAAGGGCCTCGTATTGGGAGTCAACTGCTGATCTCTGCATCGGTAGGTTAACCTGTTTGGTTGTGTCACGCAGTGAAGAAGCAATGATGTTCTCTACCTCGGATGGATCAGTCGTGTGCTCACAGCCAGACTTTACAGATGCCTTGAACAGTGTCCAATCGGTTTGACGGATGTAGCGTGTGTGCGTGCGGCGAAACCACCTGAACTGAACATAGGTTGGAAGGTGGTCACTGCCGCGAGTGTCCAAATCTGTGCACCAACAGGCGGAAGACAGAAGGTTTCTGGAAACGAAACAGAAGTCGAGGCAGCTGCTGTAGGACGTGCCACGAACAAATGTAGGTGATCCGTCGTTGAGTACGCTTATTCCATAGTTGTATATAAAATTGGCTAAATCCTTTCCGCGATAATTCGTTGTAGTGCTACCCCAGAGAGGATGATATGCATTAAAATCGCCGATCACAATGTGTGGCCTTGTGCTGCTTGAAGAATGGTCCCCAGGTGGAAGCAGTCCATCTGTGCGCTTGGGTGTATGTATCCTCCAATTACGGAAAATGTTCGCTTTTTGTGTGTTATAGTCAGGCTCACGGAATCATTGCTGGTTTGCGACGCGACTTCATGTCTCAAGAACGTCAAATCACAGCGTATACAAACAAGAACTTTGCTCGTACGTTGATCACCGCGGGACCAATTCTGAATATATCCAGATATACGAAAAGGTGAAACCATATTCGGTTCACATATAACGATAACAGGAAATTGATATTTAAAAACCCATTGTCTGAAGTCTGACAGACGGCCACGTAGGCCACGAGCATTCCATTGCATAACAAGCGACTGGCGCATGCGTTCTTCGAACATCAGTGCCATGTTCACTTACTGAAGAACCAGTAGAAGAGGCTCCAAAACCTCAAGTAGCTGCACAGTCGCCTTAGCAGCGAGAGTGTTTAGGCTGCTGGGAATCTTACGCATCGAACCCATCAAATTTTTAAGCATAGCCTTGACATCTGTGTTGTCCATCTTCTTGTTTTCTTCATTGGGGGTAGGGGCACTATGTGATGATGGCGCTACCGTAGCTCTTGACGGTAGTGAAGGCCACTGAGTCTCCGACGTGGGGAGAGCCAATGACTGGTTACATTGTACTTGCGTAGACTGTATTGGCATTTGAGCATCTGTATCCTCCTTTCTGGCCGACAAAATTAGGCTAGGAGGTGGTGAGGGCACGGTTTTGTGTGTCGAATTCGATAAGCTATGAGCACTGCTGCTTCGTTTGCGTCCATGTCGCGAACGACGTTTACGGCGCCGTACAGCCCTTGCAGCTTCTCTGTGAGTGGAGTGGTCTCGAACCATCTTTTTCAGGATACTAATTTCATTCCTCATTTTGGGACATTCCTTTGATGTTGCGTCGTGGGCGCCTGAGCAGTTTGGGCATTTGGCCACAGCATTGCAGTTATCACCATCATGAGGGCCACCGCAATGCTTGCAGGTTACTGCACCCTTGCAAACTGCACTAACGTGCCCAAATTTCATGCATTTATGACATTGCAGAGGTTTTGGTACGTAAGGACGTACCGAGTGCCTCACGTACCGAACTTTTACATGTGTGGGTAACGTCTTCGACTGAAACACTACTTTAACACATCGCGTGCGTCCAAAGCGGTGAAAGCCAAGCACGGGAGCCGACGATGACAGCAGCTTCTCGAGACTCGAGTCTGTTATCTCCTCATTCACATCGTATATAACTTCTGTTGTCATTTCTTCGTCGTACGCGGAGAATGCGCGAACCGGAATGTTTCCTAATCAAACAATCGCTTTCAGCGTGTCCAATAAGGCCTTCGTAGTGACCTCCACGGACACTATGTTCTTTCGGGTATTTATGCGTATTTCTACGACTTTCCCTGGAGCGATGAGCTCAAAGTACTCTGACAGGCTCTGCCTATTTAGAGAGTTCAAGATGTCTGTCTTCGATGTCGGCACATACGAAATGGTGTACGACCGCGCCTTTGTCTGTGCTTGCCTGCTAGTGGGCGATGTCCGGCTGATTTTCCTCTTCAGGCGTCGGCTTGGTACGACCACGTAGTCGCTGTCCGAAGCCATATCTTCAACGGAAGAGTCATCAGAATTGTCAACGTGGGCCACGCTTGGGCCGGGGTGAGAACTTGCGTCAGACGCACTATGATGTGGTCGGCCCGGTCCCGGTTGCTGGATGGGGTTTTGATCCCCCATTCTAAGGGGGAACGCCCCTTCGAGGTTGTCGATTATTGAAAAATCTTGGCAAAAAAATTAGGAAACTCACAGAGCTCGAAGCAGAGGCTGTTCTCTGTGACAACTTCTCACCCTGTTTAGTAATACACCCTGTTTAGTAATACAAATATATATATATGCAAATGTGAGCAATGTTACACAGGCATGGATAAAGGTGACTGATTTGACCACAGCTGCAGCACCATAACATCCAGACATGGTACGTTATGCAATGATAGCCATGGTGTGTATACGATGTGTTTAAAAGAAAAAAAAATAAGAGAGAGAGAGACACACAGAGGGACAGTGCCGCAGTCAGCTTTGAATTATGTTTGTTGCTCCTGTAAGGTTTAATGCATAGCGGAGCTGTTTTTTTGTTATTCGTTGCTTTAGTTCAGATTTTATTACTCTTCTGCTGTAGTTTGGTGACGTTATATAAGTCATGGCAAGATATGACGTTCATGTTACAATTTTAGATGCGGAAGCATCTTATACTCGCGCCTTGTAGTGCGCCGTCCGCGCCGTCCGCACCGCTTCTCGAACATTCGACAGCTGACGCGCGCGCGTGCGCCGTCGCGCCGTCGCCCACTCTTCCACCATCTGTGCATCCCTTCCTCCTCTACACACCGCGCGCGCTTCACTCCTCCACCATCTGTGCACCCTTCCTCCTCTACACACCGCGTTCGACATCTACAATTCTCCTGATTCTCCAGTGGACGCGCATGTGGCGTCGCGCTTCGAGAACATTCAACAGCTGACAGTGCATGCGCCGTCGTGCTGTATATATACTCAAGGTCGGCGCTCGCTCGCTCAGTTGCCGCTCGTCGGTTGGTTTGTACGGCGCGTCGACGTCCAAGGTCGCGGTGAAATGAATTCCAACGAATCCACAAACACAATGATCGACGTCCCTTCGACCAGCGCCGCCCTTTCGCATACGTGTGTACGTGTTCACTCATTTAACACCCCCTCCTACAACCACGTTAACCAATTTAGCCATCGACCCAAGTAAGTCGCAATTTAACACCCCATTTCACAACCACGTTAACCAATTTAGCCATCGACCCAAATAAGTCGCACTTTAACACCCCGTTAACCAATTATATGCTCCGCATCCTCCTCAGTGTTCCCCCGAGGGAAGCTGCGGGCAATTTTTTTTATGCTATACAAAACTTGACATTGTTTCTCCCTTATTCAGTCCGATACAAGCTTCATTGCAGTTATCGTCCGTGTTTATCAAGTATACCCACAGACTAAACTATATAAACCAAGGCCAGAGCAAACTGTAGCTCAAGCCGACCTCTCCACTTTTCTGTCAATAATTTCTCTCTCACTCTGCCTAAGCCCAGTACGCATTCCAGGGGTAAGCTAGTCACAAATAGAGCGTTAGGACGCCCATGTTGGCGAGCGTCCTAGTGCTTCGTGTTTGGTTAACTTGCCTCTAGAATGTCTACTCTGCTCGGGAACGTCTATTGAACCGTTGGTGAGCGTTCTAGCATCCCGTCTCTGACTGGCTTCCCCTGAAACGCCTACCATGATCTGGAGGAGAGCGCGTGCTGATTATAATTCTAATAGTTTTTTTGATTCAGCAGACACATTACGCCCTGCTTATACAATTACGCTGTTAAAAAACAATGCATTGTGCAGTTCCGAACTGATTCACAAAATTTCTGGTCGTGTCTATAAATCGGTACTTGTGAATTTAATAGGCGTGCTTGACTACCTGTTAAAGTCATTTCACTGAACTCAGTGAGCTCGAACGCCACTTGATCTCACCATAATGATTGCCTGATCCCACCATAGTGATTGCTGTAAAATTATACGTCTCATTGATTTATCCTCTGCAGGTTGCTGCTAAAGTCGCGCTCCTTGGAAGAGGAGCCCACGACGGGCGGCTCCATCGTTTGCTACAACGACATCGGCAGCAAGGAGGCCGTTGACTACGAGGAGTCGCTCTCGTCGCCGGGCGCCCTGACGCCCGAGAGTGACGACCCGAGCGAAGAAGACGCCGAGACCGTGAGGATGCAGTACCGGCAACTGTGGCAGCTCAGGGCCACGTTCGAGGAAGAGGAGACCACGACCGACTGCTTCGAGGAGTTGTCCGCGGCCGACGCGGCGTCGCACGTCGTCGAGGGCGAAGAAGAGGACCGGAGGCTGCTGCAGCAGCACCGCAACACCGGGTTCAGCACGTCCCAGGAGTCCGAGGCCGCCGACGAGCAGCATACCAGGCCTTCTGGCGGAAGGATACCCAGCGTGCCCAGCGAGGTGCGGCGTCACAACTACCAGGTCCTGCTGGCCCGCCGGCTGCAGCGAAGGGTCGAGAAAGGGTCGGCCGACAACAGCTTCGACAGCATGGAGACCGACTGTTCTTCCACCGACGCCAGTCGGACCGAGGGCGGCGTGACCACGTCCTCGTTCGACTCGACGACCGACAACACGGACGGTGGTGGTGGAGGGACGGTCGGAGCCGACGGTCAGGGCCACGCGTCCCGGCTTCAACAGATGAAGGCTGACAGCGGCTACAAGTCCATGGAAAGCAGCAATGGCAACAAGCCGGCCAAGCTGAGCCGGAAGCACGTTCCTCTGCAGGAACTGCACGCCGCTTCTGCCGGAAGCAGCGGCGGACCGTCGTCTTCCCGGAGGTCGGCGCTCCGCAAAAGACGCCAGATGGAAGGCGGACTCTTGCAGATGAGGGCTCACTCCGAAGAGGCGCCCGCTTCGGCGTCATGCTCGTCGAACTTGAGCTCGGGCCTGACGGCCGCCGAGGCGGCTGAGGCGCTCCAGTCTTCGAGTCTCTCCTCCGAGCCACTGGGATCCCTGCAGCAGGAGACCCAGGGCAAGGTGTCCGTTTTTCAAAGGTTCTTCCGCTCCACGCGCCGTACGAGCAGCGCCCGCTCGGCCTCGTCATCGAACTCGGCCTCGAAGCGCGTGTTGATGCGAGACTTCAGCATTGATCCTAAGACTGACGCGCTGTTTCGTGAGTTCTCGAGGCGGGACCCTGCGTATGACTCGCCCCGCAGCTGCTCTTCCTCGGGCCAGGGTGCGAGCCCGAGGCTCGGTTCTTCTAAGCTGCTATCACCGCAGCTCAGCATCGAGGAAGAAGGGTCGGAGGCCTCGCACTCCGCCATGGAGGACGACTGGAAACCTCAGGGTCCTTGCTGCGACGTGCCCATCGCCAGGTTACCGACGGACTAGATACAGGTGGCTAACGGTGGGGGTACCATGGGACTCGTCCGCGTGGAAGGACGCACGGGCGGGACTCGGGTCTTTCTTTTTATTTTGTTCACGTTTCACTATGCTTGCCTTCATAGCGGGACTATCTTTAATGGGTGGGAAAGCTTGGCTCCACGTGTACATATTCCTTAAAACCAGCCATGCAACATTCAGAGTGGCAGACGCTCGAATCTTCTCTGTGGACGCAAAGCAAGAGCCATTTTCACTCACGAGGAATCTTACTTCGCAGGGGTTCTTTTATGAGAAACCTTCTGGGCTTACGAGAGAAAAAAAAAGAAGGGCGACATCCTGTTAATCTGAGTACTACGGAATCAGCCGCTAAGGCTTCCCATAACAGTGCCTCTACTGTTGCTGAAGAGCTCGTTCGAGACCATTGCAGCGGGAGCAGCTCCCAATTGAAGGTTAAGGAGCTGGAGGAGAATTTTCAAACTCCTCTCGCGAAGTTGCGTCGAGTATTTGGGTGGCTTGTAACGAGCTGCCAGCCGAGCTATCGCGATGTCAATTGCATTTCACGGCATCGGTAACCGTGTAAGAAAGCTTCGAAACATCGAGCCTCCCCAGGTACGTTTCAGCCGCGGGTGTGGCGATATGAACAATTGAATTCTCACGTCTGGCATACAGAGGTGCACTCGTCTCAGAGAAGCAAGTTTTAGTACCGTTAGCATTACCTTTTTCACAGCATCTACATGTTTTTTGTTGTTGCTGTTTTATTGCTTTTATAGAATTCTGCGATGTTTTTTTTACTCGCTATTCACACTTTTTACACCACCGTCTGTTAGCTCAAAGTCTTTTGCTAATTTTCTTAATGCGTCTTGTTTGATAAGGTGACATGTAGACGTATTGTTCGAACAACTGGTTATCATCGTTGCAAGCAGCGCTAGAGAAAACGCCAGAACAACAGAAACTGAAGTATTCACAGTGCATCTTGTCTTAGTACCGTACTTCTCTTCTTTCAAGCTCTCAGGTGCCATTAACTACTAACAAGTGACAACGCAATGGCTTTCACGAGCAGAAAAAGGTTTTGGAGAAAAGAAAAGAGACTTCTTTATAGTGCCCGCTTCATTTGTGTACTGATTGGCTCGTTTAAAAAATGACCCAAACCGCGCTGAGGCACCTGCACGAAGATAAGTATGTCACATGATTTTTATCTTTTTTTTCTCTCTGCATAGATTGCTGTTGCTTGAAATGGTTATATGTATGTCGAAGAAATGGTCACAGTGAGCTAGGACACGTTACCATTCTGCTGTATCGCTGCGCTAACCAAGCTATAGAATAACGCTTTGTGCCAGCTTCGCTCAACGACTCGATTATAGTTAAGATGCGCATTCTTTTTCCTGCAAGATGAGGTCAAACAACTCGCCGCAGTGTTCCCCAGGTGAGGTCGGTAGCGCAGAAAAGTTCGCCGCACGGGACTCTACAGAATCTCACGAATCAAGTGTAAATAGTTTTTATTACCTAATCTCGCCTATATAGTTGTTGTAGTGAACGACCCTTCTTATCGACCATGCACATATATTACGCACCAATGTTTCGGGAAATCCTCTCTGTTTTAGCGAGAGGCCTTTTCTTATCTGCTCGACCAACGCGAACGATGACTGGCAAGCCGTAACCACTAATCTATTTCGTTCTCTGCGCGTAATAACCGACGGAATGATAAAGGGGCCCTGAAGTATTTGCCTTATCGTTTGGCTCTCTTTCATTGCCTATTTTACGTCAGAAACACGTTTAATAATAATTTTAAAGCTATCACGCCATGAATGGTAGATTGATGCAATCACAGCAGGCACAAAAACAAGGCACAAGTTTAGGAAAATATAGAGGCATTCGAAAAGGATATGTTTAGACAATTAGTCATGTCTTCATTAAGGTAGCAAATGCGTACCTTCCAAAATAAATTTCATATCGCGCTATAATTTCTCATGGTAAGCACCTCTTTTACTATCCACAAAGGGGGAAAAACCTCTTTTTACAGTGAAAGCTGTTATGAGATCACAACTCGGGCCATGTGCAGTTGTCCGCTGCCGGTGTCCGAAACCACATCGCGTGAAATTAGAAAAAAAGAAGCCTAGCACCAATGACACAGTGGGGCTCGAACCCGGGTGCCAGCCCAGTATTCTACCACTGAGCAACGCCGGTGCTTGTAACTTGTCAAACTTGCCTTAGGCAGGCTTGGCCTAGCACCAATGACACAGTGGGGCTGAAACCCGGGTCCGTTGGGTGCCAGTCCAGTATTTTGCCACTGATGTACACCGGTCCTTGTGACTTGTTGTCAAACTTGCCTTAGGCAGGCTTCATGTCGGTAAAGCAATCGCGTTAATACGACTCATTAAGCGTTTTAAAACGGCGAAAGAACAACCAGTCGTCGCACAATGCGATTGGCGTAACGAGTGGGCCGTCCAATGTTCCAATCCCTTACATAAAGCTTGTTCTTGTTCCCCTATTAACTGTGGCGCGTATCCACTTCAGCCATACTTCCTCATCGCCGTCAGCCACTTCATGAACTAAATAGGCACAGAATTCCTCGCAAGTGTTTAGCGGATTCCCCGCTTCTCAGAAGAAAGACGAGAAATAGCACAGCAAATGCCGGCCTACTACCCAAATAAACTTATTTATAATGACCTAGTGGGTATCAAGCAATAGTGCTTGCAGTAGTTACCCAGTGCGTGTTTCGAAAAGGCTCTGAAAGGCCGCTCTTCTAGCTTTCGCTGTGACTGTGCTGCGCCTTCCGCGCAGGCCTGACGTTTTTTTTTTTTTTTGGCCTTCATCCCCTATTCGACTTTACCTTTTGACAATAAAGGCATCCAATGTACGCTCAGGAGCACGTTAGATGTTTATTGTTATACCAAGAAACACTTCCGGTTGCACCCTGTTTATATAGCGTGCACAATAACGGCAGTTTCGACATATATTAAACTACCAAAATGGCACCTTTGAAAAAAAAAAAACTATACTTCAGGGCCCCTTTATTGCATTGCATAATAGTCCCATCTTTACCGCAGTACAATACGCCAGTCTTTTGTTTTGCGGCTGACTGTAGATGAGTTGACACTTTAAGCTTACCACTGCTGTACGTGCTCCCAGAAGATTTTTTTTCTACGTGATCTTCTTTGACACGTAGAGTGTTTTTTGACCCTTGCAAAAAAAAAGAGTGTTGTAAAGAGAAAAGATACTGTGTGGTTGAGAAGATCGTGCCTGTGTAGTAGCGAGTTTCTTTGACGTTTCGCCTTTACCGCTGTGAATACGGGCCAAACCCGGAGAATGTTGTTTGGCGGCCAAAATTTCCCGTTTCACTGCTCTCGACGCGAGCATGCGTGAACATACCAAATACTCTCGTGGCGGAAACATTTTTTTTCCCCTATAGTAGTGTGTGATGTGTACTCAGGGGAAGCCGACAGTGGATGATGACAGTTTTCAGAGCCTTATATAAATGTATAAAAAATATAGATTTTTTTTATTTTACGAAAAAAAGAAATAGAGATGTTTGTACAGCTGAGTAAGGTTTTATCTGGTTACGAGAAGTGGATGTTTGTTCATTTGCGATAAAAAGATACGGCTCGGATGAGTACGCGTTTATATATGTCTGTTGCATTCTGTAGCTAGTTATTATATTGAGAGTGCTTCTGGTTGCATATTGTTTAGCCGTTCACTGGGCCTTAACAGACGTTGCTTGATTTGTTGTTAAAGATGCGTTTCTTTTTCGGGCTTACGTTGTGTGCTTTCCATGTGGTCAGGATTGATGTGATGACGATTGTTTCTCACGTGGGACACTCCCGTGTTCTTTAAGCGAAAGAAATGCTCCTTATCTCGGTGGGCTTTACGCGGACAACATAAGAAGTTCTCGCTGCTTGTAGTGGGGGAAATATACAGGTAATACGTTTATAGTGAACTCAGAAAGTTCTGTTCAACGAGTGATAACCGTGTGTTATGTCAAAGAACCAAAGAAACAAACAAAAATTATTGTGCCACACAAGTCGGCGTATGATTGTTTTTCTCGTCTTAAAAAAAAAAAACCGGCAGATGTCGCTCATAGCCGAGTGATGATGTCTGCGACAGCGCAGAGCCGTTAAATGCAGTTTTGTGCATTATACGCTAGAGGGAACTGTGGCGATGCGATCGCTGCAAGCCGCCATGGGAACGAAGGGTAGCACATGGATAGGCCTAATATTGGCGCTTACGGCTTTAATCGCGCCTGTGGCTGCGTTTATTGTTGTGTTTGGCTTTCGTTTTGGACTACACAATGTTTAGAACCTAGTGAGCTGATTGGAATTGGTCAAACTAAAAGTGGTGGAGCGGCACGGCTGAACTGTTGTGGCATTCGTCCTGCGAAAAAGTGCTGGACAGACGGACCCAAAATGTTACTCAAATTCATGTACTAAACAGGGTTCTAACGGCGGCCAGAAGCAACATGTGTCCTTTTCAGCTGCCGTAGACACTAGCGCCAGATTTTCCTCTAGCGTACTATTATGAAACTATATGGTGACACAGATGCGTGTCCTGGAACTGCTGAAGGAAGTCGTCCGCATGCAGGATCACGCCGGAAATGTGTCAGCGGATTCCTGGATGCTTTCCGGATGATCTGCAAGCTTGAATGTTCTTTTCGGATGTGCCTCTCCTCGGATGTTCCAAGATTAAATAGAATTTCGAACACGCGCAAATCATTCGCGAACCATACAGCATTGAGTACGTCTGTGAATGTGTCATGTGTCGCGAAAAAACCATGTTCAATCGCGGGGCTTTTCTAGAGAAAGCATGCTGTCTTGTCTATAAACGGCTGACCAGACTTGCTACCGCTTGGACGTCGAGCAGGTGAGAAACTTTGGCAGCCCTAAATGATGGACACCCTCAAATGTAGTTCACGTATGTTCGTATTCAATGCGCGCGTCAGTGCTTTAATGCCTAGCATACACACGCTACACCTCAAAACTCGAAACGTGAGTTGCGAGTTGTGTATATTTCAGCGCACCAACAGGGCATATTCACATCTGAAATCTTGCTGAATGAGTGGCAAAACCAAACGACTTGCTCAGCGTTATATTTCAACATACACAGCGGCTGATACTTGCTTAGCTTTACATGTCAACTTGCATAGCAGCTGATAATGCACAGTTGAGAAAGACAGAAAATAAGTTGACTTTTTAGGCTCCAATTTGTGAGAGAATTTATGCATAGCATATTCTAGTTGCGTGTTTGCGTTTCTAAAATAACATTCACCGAGTAAGTGCTAAGGTATGCGCTCTGTTGCTTCTTCGGCAAGTTCGGGAGCAGGGGAATCGCAACATTTCTCACCTGTGACACCAACGCCTCTAAGTGTCATCCCACTACTGTCTTCTGTCGTCTGGTAAGTAACTGGAGCCGTTCTATACACGATAGCCTCTCTAACTTGCGGCATATTTGAACATGCTAGATGACTTTATTTGTAGAGCTTCACGTCGATGATGACCCGGACTCTGGTGGCTGTGACGCTGGCAAATACTGAGAATCACCAAGTGGCGCAGCTTAGGTTCCTGGCCAACCACTGGCAGACAGAACCTTCCTTTTTTGTGCGGGGGTGTTAGGAGGCCATATGTTACGGTTATCCTAAGCTCACGTGACCTCGATCTGTCGAAGGGCAAGTAGACTGTACTCCGTTTCATACATCATGTTCAACGCCGTGGCAGCTATACAAGACGGCAGTGGCATCGGGCTGGTTGGTACTTATCCATAACTTTTGTTAGCACGAAAGACTAGTACGTAAGACGAGCGAAGTACTCGAGAGCAGCGCTAATTTCAACGGCTTTTAGTACAAGAAAACATCAAATATATAGGTGTAGCCACCAGAAATAAAAGAAAACATGAAATGTGTTTACAAAAGTTGTGGGGTCTTGAAATGGCGAGCGCGCCACGCTCTTGGAACACCCGACACAATAGACGCGGTCGGAACGAACCAAACCAAACAACACATTCTTTAACTACTTTTAGAACGACTACACTGTCAGCCGAATTATTATAACATCAGTTGTGATCCACACGCTAAACAACCTTGCGCAATATTACAAAACACTCAACAACATAAGACCGTATCGCTATCGCCTGACTCTCCACAAGGGCCCCCGACAGACAGCCCGCGGTGCCGCGCACCGGGGTCCCACTGCGAGAGACAAGCGTTCGCGCCGAACGCCACCAGCCAAAGAGACTTGCTTAACACTCTCGTGCCGCCACCAAGGCTTGCCGCCAGGGGTCACCACCTGCGCTACCGATCTAACCATGATGATAGTGGTGATCAATGGATGGATGGATGGATGGATTGATGTGGATGTACCCTTTAGATCGGGCGGCGGCTAACGTCACCTAGCCGTAATACTTAGTGAACCAACAACTAGATTTATCTTTTTTTTCCCTTTAAATAGGGAAGTATAGGACTGGTACTTTGCGGTGAATGGTTTAATTTTTACTCGTGACTTGACTTTAGCTGCCAATCAGATAACCTCCTTCTAGTTAATTCTACCCGCTTGAAGTCAATTTTGCCCTCCCTGCCCCTAAACCCCAGTGCTTTGAAAAACTCTGCGCCATCATCCTGAACTATAGGGTTGAAGCCCTTTACAGAACATCGTGAAGTGTTTGGCAGTTTCCTCCCCCTCTCCACATGCACTGTATACTGTGTGTGCCCCTTCGTATTTGGCCCGATGTGTCTTGGTTCGAAATTCTCCCGTCCTGGCCTCAAACAGTAGAGAACTACCCCGAGTATTATCATAGATCAACGCTCGCAAACACAACGTCACCTACCGCTCAATAGTTGTGACTCCGAAATACGGATTCTGCGCGAGACACGTGCGCCACGCGGCGCAAACAACTTTACAGGGGGTGTGGCACCCCCACAAAGTTAAGAAGACATCCAAGAAGTTCGGCTAGCAAAATGTGCAACTCCGTGCGTCTCAAGACCGAGAATGGTTAGCTGAAAAAAGCTGAACAATGGCAGCAAAAGTCTGTGTTGCGAATGAATCGCTAGGTTTTGTTAACGGGTAAAATGGGAGCGCCTTGGTGGCGATGTCAAGTGGGGAGCACTTCAAGTGACACCACGAATAAAAAGTTGAAAAGAAAAAGAGGAAGCAAGGGAGAAATAAAGAAAAGGGGCGGAGTGAAGAAAAATATAAATAAAGAGGAAAAAGACAGAAAAAGCCGAAACACACAAAATGAAAGAGGAGGGAAAAGTAAGAAAATCAGAGCGAAACATATTAAAAAGTTCATCGCTAAATTATTTTAGCTCTTACAAAATATAAATCATAAATCCAGTATGTATGATCCGCCCGATTCTTGGCTATTCCCCCTGAGTAGGTAAGTGCCAATATTCCAAGGAGCATCATCATCATCGTGCTGCCCAGCACCGCGCTTATTTCAGGCTTGCCACCGCTATAGTACGCATAGCTGTCGTTGTCTTTCTAGAAAATACCTCGGCAGGGGCGGTGCCAATTTTGGCCATTTCTTGATTAGGCGTGTTTTAAACACGGTGAACGAATGGTACGCACTTGTGCCACTCTTCCACGAAGGGTTATCGCCTCCGGGGGAAAAGATTAATCCGTGGTCTCCCACTGCGGCCACTGGACCACAGGACCTCAATAACTTGTTTCAATCAATCAATAAATTTCACTGCGATGTCACTGGTTATCATATCACAGTTTGGCACGCAAAACCTTGGTAGTGGTTTCTACGATTACGTTATCGACCTTGTGACCTTTTACGTTGTCGCCTTGAAGGATGGTGGTCTAGTAATATCGCCGCTGGTTCCATATTGCCACTGACTGGTTGTCTTGCTCGATGCCCCTGCATTACGCGAAAAAGGGCAGTGGTTGCTTTCGCACCCGCTTGAACGCGCTGCTGGAGCACGCAGGGCAGGCATGCGTGTGTTCCCTTTCATAAAAATTAACAGAACATGCGACGTGAACAGCCGTCGGCCGTCGAGTAACCTGATTTTTCGGTAAGGCGCATCTGCGTTCATACATGCGACATCGAAGGCTCTGGCGTTATCGCTTACGCTTGCGAATTCTCTCGAGTTATCGTGGCAGTTAGTGACGCGCGCACAATCTGAACAAAATGCTTCCGGATAATCAAGAAGCCTCCCGAACATTGCGACGCGATCTGGGCGGAGCGTTGATGACAGCTTTCGTGGGTGAAATGCATAACGCAAGAAACTGGCGGGGATGTTCCGGATGATGATGATGATAATTCCCGGAAGAATGACACTACCCACCACGGGGTGTGCGGCAGTAGAATAAGTGAAACAAAATAAAGAAATAATAAAAAGGAGGAAAAGAGGTCCAAAAATAACAGACATAATCGGCCTGAAGCATTTTTTTTTTCGTAAAGCACCTCATCTAGTCAACATATATTCAAGCGTGACCGTGCAGCAATTATAGATAAGTATCGCTTTGTAACTTAAAATTTGAGGTGAAATCACCTTGATATAAATTACTCGCAAGTGTATATCTTAATAACGTCTTCGTTCTTATTTTCACGGCGTCGTCACATTGACGAAGGCAGCAGTCACCCTGTATAAGACGGAATTCCTTATTTGGCCGAAACCGTGCTCGGGAAACACGAACTCAAAATGCAGCAAGCAATGCACGCTGTTACACTGACACCGGCGAACAGAGCCGTCGATCGATTTCGGAGGAGCGCGTCGGCATTCACACATGCGTCATTGAAGATTCCAGCGTTATCGCTAGCGGCCGCGTAAGTTCCAGAACGAACACTAACGGTCGCGCTTTGAACTGGGAATGTTCCAACATTATCTAGATGGCTCCCAGTCATTCAGTCGCGGTTCGCGCAAGGTAGCAGTTACACTTGTAATGTGGTAGTAACATGCAGATAGAAAGAATTGGGTGCGCGTAACCATATCGCAACATCAGCTAGCATCTTGTCCAGGCAGTGTTCGGTAAACCCATGTAGTGGGTAACAGCCATGACTGAAGGAGCATGCTAGCTACTGAGGCAACTTGTCATTCCAGAAGAGCATCTCTGTTATCTTTACCACCATCATCATGCAGAGCAGTCTGTTAGAAGAAGAAGATTGCAACTTTGGGCGCCGTGGTCAGTGTGGACCAGGCCAATGGAGTATTGCAGCTACGATCCTGACGAGTATGTTGTCGAACGGACGTCATGGTGAGCTCTGTTGTCACTTCCTGTTCTGTTATTAGGGCACCGAACGGACAAGAGATTAACTGGTGATTACGCTAGAACAATACATGGGCCTGCGAATGCTCCTGTGCGTGCAATGCAGCGCTTATTGCAAAGGGGGTCGGGTAACACAAGCGATAACGCCAAAACCCCCTTTCAGGTCTTTCATGGAGGAAGGACCTCGGGAGTGCTCGTTCATTTGTAGGCTCGGTCCCTGATAGCGCCGAGTTGTCCCTTCGTCCAGTTTGCTCTCTGCACATTGAGACCCCGTCCGACGACTGCGAAGCTGGTCTTCGCACTCGACAATGGTTGATGGTGGGAGTCCAGTAAAACGTCAACCCCCCCCCCCCAAACACACACACACGCACACATTGGGAAATCTGCGCTCCTATACACCTAATCATGTGCAGTTGGCAACGAAGAGGCGCAATAGCATTTGCGAGGTGCCGAATGACCCCGGAACCTGGCTATGGATGTGGGCATACAATAAGGTTGAACGCTGGGCTAGTAGGTGACTGATTATTTTACCGTAAGTTAAAGTAGCGCACTTTTTGACATAGACAACAGGGACAAGAAGCAATGTCGTGTCCTCCTTGTCCATGTTAAAAAGTGCGCCACTTACCCTTACGGTAAAAGGCGTGCATACGTAGTCGAATCGGGCTCGATGAGCTATCTGTGATCGCGTCGATATTAAGAATAATCTACCCAGCTTGTAGTCGCGATTTATCGCCTCTCAACTTCCTCACGCTGTGTTGCATGGAACCAGGCGCTGTTGGCGGTGTCGCTTGCCGCGGTACGACACCCTGGCCTTTCTCCTGCTGCACGCGGGGTACGTGTCCCAGTGGGCGTTCGACTACCGCTTCTACCGGGCCGGCGGACTGACCCTAGTCAACGTGGGCCACGTGGTGGCCGTGCAGCAGGTGGCAATGGTACTGGGTCGCATTATCCCCCTCACTCGAATGGTGAGTAGCCGTTCCACGCAGGAAACAAAACTGATGATGTCCCTTATGCATTCACCCCAAGCCTGTTTCACAGTGCGAGTGACTGAGCGGCAGCGTTCGCGACGATGAACGCGAGTTCGTCTCACATGCTATTGCGCGATGCCCGTCCCTCTGATGGGTCGCGGGATGTGTTGCTCGAGGAGGCCGAATAATTTCATCTCGACTCCACCGCTGCAGTCACGTGTTCCTCACGTCACTGCTCTGCCATTTGTCCAACTCTGGCGATGACGATCACAGCGAGTAGTCGATGCTCTAGAAACCAGTTTTGGGCTCGTGCGACGGCAGCCGCTCCGTACTTGGGGCAATATTGCTCGCATGTGAAACAGGCTTTAGGTGACTCGAAGGCAAACGCCATCGTCTTCTTTTTCTACTCAGTTGGTGTACTGATAAAGCTTTCTGCACTTAACGTTGTTTCGGGCTGCCTCCAGGATCGGAGGCAGGCATTTCGATATTTGCGGACCCCGCCTGATTTTGTAGCGTAAGGTACACTGGCCGAGGTTGAGCAGTTCTTTGTGGCTTATTGAGAGCCTTGCTGCGCATGCCCGAGGACCAGTGACATCACACGGCGCACAGATGGCGCGCTGCGGAAGGCCTGGAAGCTCCTGGAATGACGTGTCACTATTTTGGGCTAGCGCTTGACCCGCCTGAAATCTCTTGCTAGTTCGACCGTCTGTCCATACATGCGTCCATCCGTAGCTCATGCCACGTATATTCTGGCATAGCCGAGCTTAGCGACTGCTAATGCATTTCTTAGTCGGTCCATGACAGGCGTCCGACGGCGTCCGCGAGTGGGCAGGTGTTATCTCTCTGCTTACACTCCCTCTCCCATAGCAATAGCTGCGGGCGCGCGTGCTTATCCTTGCCCCTAGCAACCGGAGCAGGTGGTGCGAGCGGAGTAGCGGCCAGAGAGTGGAAAGGAGGAGCGCACTTTGGCGTGTGAAAGCGCTCTCATCGCGGAAGCTCGGCGCAGCTCCCGCGTGTGAGTAGGCAGTGTAGGAGAGGGCATGTACAGTGTTTCGCCGCTCCTCTCACCGTTCGCTCTCTCTCCTAGGTGCTGCGCCGTACTCCCTACCGGGCTGCAGAAATTAGGCGCCTTTTTCTAGCCACTACCACCACCACCTCTCTCTCCTCCCTGCGTCCAACTCTCCCGTCTGCTCCCTCGTACGTATATATAAATGTAGGATATATCAATGTAGGGAAGCATGCGCCTCACTCTCGACCGTTTGCTGCCCGATGAATGTGTAAATAAATGCTTACGCTACAAATCCTCGTCTCGTCATTAATTTACACAATTAAAATTAGTACGCCGTGTATTCTCGGCGCAAGAAATACATTCGCATTTCCTCACGATTCCCTTCGTAGAAGTGGTGACAATTTCTTTGTTAAAAGCTACCGTGCGCCATCCCCCGTAGTCTGGATGCTCGCGTGATCATGACGCAAAAAGTCACGTGTTGGGCCGACACTGCTCGCTTCGAAATGGGTGGGCTTGCCAAGGCTGGCTGCGTGACGTCATGCTCCCTCCTTTCATTTTCTCCACGTGTCCCGTCATTGGGACGTCGCAACATCACAATAAGTTTTCACTATTTGTCGTCATGATGACATCGATGACAACAGCACGTAGTTATTTTTTAATCTATGGTCTTGATGCCGTGTTCGACGAGTCGTGTTTGACGTGTGGCATCTAAGTCTTTCGCCTTGGCATACACTATACGAGATTGGCGTTACGCAGTGTCCGCATTAGTTGCGAGCACGACAATCCAGGTAGTGTGAGAAGGAAACTATCAGCAGTGTGCCGTAGATTTGACTCCGGAGAACTTTGTTACTTCTTGTACTGGTCATCTTTGACAATCTACCGCGTTCGAAAAGTAGCGTTTCTCAGCGATTGCGACATGAAAGGCATTAAAACCACACGTGACATGTTCCAGCTGCCCATGCATGTGCGAGACCTTCATCTTCACTAAAAAGAGACTTTAGACACTCATTCTATTTGTACACTAATACATAACAAACAAAACACGTGAATGCTATAGCTTTCATATGTACTGCATATAAATTTATTATGTATGCAACAAAACTTTCAGGAAGCATTTTCGCAAGGAGTGTGCGGTGTGCCACAAGCTATATGTGTTTCGTTAGAGGTTTCTGTGTTTCTGGCTGTGCTCTGTGTTACGGAGCTGTAAGAGCAATTCCAGACATGTTTCTTTTGTAAGAGTAATATAAACCAAGTAGTCGTACTTACTATCGTAATCAAGAAAGCATATCAATAAGACAGCAACAGTGGCTTAGAGAAGGCCCTTTGTCGTCGTCTCGTCGCAGCCCTGCCCATCGCGGAAGCTACCCCGCATACGCATACCGAGAGGTCTGGCACTGGCAATCCCGCTGGCACTGGCAATCGCCATGATGGCCAAGGCCCGCGGTCATTTCTACGCAGCGGCTGCGGCGCAGGGCTTCTTGGTGTCGGCCATCGCGGAAGCGGTGTGCCCCATCGACGATGTCGACATCTCCGTCTGGCAGGTGACCGACTACGTAACGAATGCAGTGTTTTTTTTTTTTTTAGCGTGTCGAGTCAAGCCTATACCGTATACACTGCGGCACCCGAAGGTGGGGCAACGAGCGTAATTCGAATACTAAACTACGGCTCTTGGCAAGCTGGGACATATATTAATGGGGAACCTAGGATATAACAAAGGGGACAAAATGAGAGCTTCATTATTGTTAAACCAATATAAGATTTGAAATGTTGACTTGATTAACATTGCGCAGCAGTGACACTTGAGCGAGTTGGCGCATGAATGTACGGCGCTGTGTGATCAATTGTCGTTTCGTCTGCTTTGCTGAATAACATTTGGGAGAACGTGTACACATACACGTATTGGTGCTGCTCGTCAGGGACGGCCTCGTAGCGTGTGGGGGAAGGAGGAGGGAAGAGGTGAGCGTGTGGGTTGTGCGGCCGCCTCCTCCAAAGTTTTCTCACGCCGAAAGACACGTTTCACACTCGCCGCTGTGGCTACGAGGGGCGCTGGCTGACTCTCCTCGGGATCGCACGCACAAAACTTCCCAACGAAGTGAACGAGAAAGCGCCTTCTGTCATGTTCTCGGTTGGCCATCGGACGTGTGTGAGCTCGAGTTGCACCGACAAAAGCGTGTCTTTACATCATCTATAGTTCCATCGGTGTTGCTACACTACAGTTAAAAACAACAAATGCTGCCCCCCCCCCGCTTTCTTCTACTCACTAGTACCATTCATTTGATTAGGGTGTGCTGTGAACGGGAGCGAAGACGGTACTGTAATTCAGCTAAATATCGGATGGGCCCCATTACTGCACTCTAAAAAAAGATAAAGTAAAAAAGGATGTCTTTTTTTGTTCCACAACATTAGGCATCATCTGGCTTGCTTGGGCTTTCTTTCTCGAAATCTTAGCACTGGCCGGTTTCCTACCAAAAAAAGATATGTCACGCAGATAACGCGCATGTCATTCGTGACCTGAGAGTGCCGGGCGCGCGGCGATAGTACCAGGAAATGACCGCAAGATAAACGACGAGCCTTTTACTCGATCTTTCGTTTTCTTTTTCTTTTTCTGAGTGTGTAGAATATCGGAGAAAAAGAAACGTATTCAGCGGTTTCTTTAACCTTTCGTATAGGGCTGCGCCAGCCACGTCATCTGGACGCTGGTGGCCGTGCAAGTGGACTACCTGCACTTCGACATCGGCACCGTCTACCTTACGGCAGCAGTCTGCTACGTGGCCGCTCTCGTGTGCCAGCGGATGGTGGGACGTTCGGGCCGAAGGCGCTGTTGCTCGTCCCTCGCGAAGCGGGTCTTTCGTCAACTGGACGCAGGGTGCGGCAGTTCTGACGAGGACGACGATTCAGCGTGCAGCTCTCGAACCGCGTTAGCGTTGCCCCGACCTTCTGGACAGTCGCTGAATTTCAGGTATGCGATAGCGGTTTGGGCCGTCTTATTGTTAGGACACTAAGCAGAGCGTTTGCTGAAACAATCTCACGATGAGTGTCGAAGCCCGTGCAGTTGGTGTGCATTCAATGCGTAGAAAACGCCGCCGCAAAGGGGCTTAACCTTATATATTGGATTTTTGTAAGGGTTATGCGGGCTGGCGGCGACAATAAATGTTCGGTCACCGAACACACCAACCTGTCTTTCGCGGTTTCCACTATGACCGGGTGGATAGTACGATATGATTCGGATGAATGGATAACTGGTTGGAATGAGTATATGAAATGGTATGGATGGCTCAATGGATGGGTAGATAAAATGGTGCTTGGTTAGATGGGATGGATAGGTGTAATGATATGGACGAACGGAATGGTAGATATAATAGTATGGGTAGACGAAATGAGTAGACGGGAAGTAACGGATAGATGAAACCGGTAGATAGGTTGGTGGAATAAAATATGTATGAAGGGATGGAAAGTAACCCCCGTATTCAGAAACTCTCCTCGACTCGTCTTTCACCGTTCACTTGACAGAGTTGAGCACTGCGCCGCTGCTCGACTGAAAATGATGCTGCGCTACTCAAGAATCACAGCAGATTATCGCTGATATGCAGTGACTTGCTGGGCCTAGAGACGGTGCTCCCATCAGCTTTCTCAAGTGAAGGTGCAGTGTTGAGTGAAGGGACGTTCTAGCATACGGGGGTAATTCATCCAATCAGTGCCGTCTTTTAAACAGGTTGGTGTCTCAAAGTACAGCACCGCTTGGTGGTGTTGATATTAAAGTCGGTAGCTCGTCGGGTACTCAGACGGACGGCGTAGCGCCTACAATAAAAAAAATGAGGCTCGACGAGTGTGGTAGACGTCACGAAAGCACGGAGCAAAAGTCAGAAGAATGCTAATAGCATCGAAAGTTGTCCACTAAAATATGAAACTGTGACGTCACACTGATTTGCAGTGGTTTTGGCGCGAAATGAGAAGCTTCATTTTTTTTCTGCTAATGATAAACATGTTATCCAGACTTTAGATAAAAGCAGAGCACAAAAAAAAGACAAGACGGACAAGAAGGCAGGACTACTTGTCCTTTTTTTTTTTCGCTCTATTTCTTTCTTGAGCCAATGAACCAGCTGGCCTATCGAAGCGTTCTATTAGTTTTAAGATGAAACTGAAACAACTAGTTGTGAAAGAATGACTTATCCCTTGAAATTTATTTAGTGTTTCTTTGAAGTCGTTTTCATGTGATTCGACAGTTTTGTACGCTATGTACGTAAGACTTGCTGCTGGGCAAGCTGGTTGACATCTACAGGATCTATGTTAACGTGAGCCAAAAAAAAAGATATCTATAAATAAAAAAGTTATCCGCTGATCATCTTGCTTCCCATCTATTTCGTTCTTAAGCTCTTGTTTAGTGCTAGCGCTAACACGTATCACTCCGCTATGTGTGCTTTCGCCGCATCCCTTGCACGTACTACATATCACCGGTGAACTTCCGCAGGCTTCTGTGGCTGGCGTTCTACGCGGAGAGCTCGAGTCGCGTCGCCATGACTGTGAGTAGCGTGTGCATCCAGACAACTGCCATACTGGCCCGCGTCGCATTTCCAGCTGTCGTGGAGATACCGTGCTACCAGTACGTGTCTTCGTTGCCTATTCTACTGGTCGTCAGGCTGGTAAGTGTTCCGTTATCCACAGCGAAGTGAATTCAATAATTGATATGCAGTGATAAACGTTATTGATCTAACCAGTCAGTATAGTCTTGAGATGACGGGCTTGTCGTACATAATCCTTAAAGAGATACTGAACAAAATTTTTGCCGCCAATATTTTCTGTCGAATCGATAGATTGGATCATGAAATCGATAGAGACAACCGTTAGCCCGAGCAGATTCTACGGGAAAAAATAATAATGAAATTAATGCTTGTGTCACAAACTGTCGCGTCTAGCGGCAATGCCGTGAACTAGAGGATGTGACGTTGGGTGACGTCATACTCACCGGAAACTGGGAAGCCAACGATGTCGGCCATTGCCCGCGTCTTTCGACTCGCTCATCTTCCACTTGGGTTCTCAAAGCCGGTATGAACAGCAACAGCAGCGAACAATGCTTCCGGCTGGGGCAAAGTGCCAGCGGTGTTGTGGAAAGGAAAGAGTGGAGTGAAAGGAGAGCTGCAGAAAAGGAAGAGGAGGACGAGAAAACTTGCATCCTGCAAGCGCCTCGGTGAGTTCGATGTCACTGCTCGCGAGCAGCCACCGCGCGTTCACAATCAATCGGAAATACAACCAACTGTTCAAAAATACGGGAAATAAACTCTGTTTATCGGAACAGTGGCATCTATCGAATGGAATTTCGAAGTTGCGTTAAAGTTTTCTGTCTTTTTTTTTTTGTTCAGTATCCCTTTAACTACAGAGCGCTGCCTTAGTAGGGGACAGAGAAGTACACAGCTGCTCAGAACAAGTCCGTTCTCACATGAGTGATCGGTTTTTTAATAGCACGTCATTAGACCATGCACTGAAGGCCCTGTGCCTTTGAGCCAATGCTTACGAATGCCTAGTAGTATTCTTCAAGTGAATGAAAATAAGGAGAGGTTGGTGCCAATGCGTGGCGTCGGCTACCCCTCTTCTACAACAGTCTACATCGCATATTAGGTAACAAACAGGAGGCTATACATACGTTACATAGTACAACACTTACGCACTGAGTCGAGTTTTTTAAATACATAAATGTGTCCACACCACACAGAATTCGTAAAAATACAAGTAATCACGCAATTTAATACTCAAATTCGGGCAAGATGTGGGCTACAAAAATGTAGAAGCGTACCGTATCAGAAAGAAAAGTGATTATGTAGGTGATACTACTGCGGCATTGCGCCACAAAAAATTATTAGATTAGGCGTTATTCTGGCGAAATGTCTTCTTTTGGTTATGACGGGGAGTACTGTAGTCGTGCCGCCGCGGTTGTATGTTGGCCAAGGGACTTGGCTCCTGACCCGCAGGTCACGGGATCGAGTCTTGGCTGCGGGGACTGCGTTTTCGATAAAAGCGAAAGTGCTGTAGGCCTGTGTGCTTAGATTTGGGTGCACATCAAAGAACCCCAGGTAGACAATTTGCCGTACACTCTCAGTTAGGGGCTGGATAACGAACGGAACATAGGCGGTGCACTTCTGCGTACTGACTAAAACCTTGTCTACAGGGAGCCCGGCATTAACAATACCCGTGACATCAGCGCGGCATGGAAGTCACGCATACAGCCGGTAAGAGCAAGCGTAAGAAAGAAAAAAAGGGGGAGAGCCACCGTCTCTCTCACGCCAGCCTGACGCCAGGAGCCGGCATCAACTTACGCAGAACCGTGCAGCCACAAGCACGAGCGCGAAAAAAAAAAGAGACCCCCTTCTCCCCCACCCCCACCCGTGCCGACACCACGGCGGCTGTGCGCCTGCAGCACCAGCGTCACGTTCACCGTCGCCTGCATGCCTGCCGTGGCATCTGTGCGTCGCCGTTTCGTCCCACTGTCTTCTTATGGTCGTATTTGTTCAAGATCGTCTGGGATGGAAATATTTTCCAGTGCTATATGACATACTTTATTCAAGATATCATACATCTCTCTGCATTTGGGAATACACTGGGGTGTGCAATCGCATTGTTACTCTTTTGACATCAATAAAAAAGTCAGATTTGGGTGCATGATAAAGAACCCCAGGTGCACGAAATATCTGGAGCCCTCCACTACGGCGTCTCTCATACTCATATGGTGGTTTTGGAATGTTAAACCCCTCATATCAATCAATAATTCAATGAAAGTGTACAAACAACTTTCCGTTTATCAGTTGTCGAGGTATGACACTGTGTCATGCATTAAATAAGAGTGTTAGTGCATGCGCGACAGCTTACTGAAACACTGGCCTATGTATGTTGGTGCTCGTGTTCTCGAAACAAGTTGAACTAATGATTTTAGAAAAGCATGGTAAAAAAGAAACAAACCAAAGGCCATGAGACAGAAAAAGATCGAAATTGAAAACAGATCGGTCGATGTTTGATTAGTGGTGTCGTAATTTGATGATGAACATCAAGTACAGAAGTCAGGTGCAGAAGTCAGCAGGAGAGCCCCGCCGCGGTGGTCTAGTGGCTAAGGTACTCGGGTGCTGACGCGCAGGTGGCGTGTTCGAATCCCGGCTGCGGCGGCTGCATTTCTGGAGGAGGCGGAAATGTTGTAGTCCCATGTGCTCAGATTTGAGTGCACGTTAAAGTGCCCCAGGTGGTCGAAATTTCCGGAGCCCTCCACTACGACATCTCTCATAATCTTATGGTGGTTTTGGGACGTCAAACCCCACATAACAATCAATCAATCGAAGTCAACACGAGAGCGTATTTCATCGACATTTGCTCACTCTTTTGAATAATAAAAAGTTCTCATATTCTCATATTCAAGCATGGATTTGTAACAGTGAACCACGACCAAGACAACCAGTGTACTGCTCTGGAGATAATGTATCAGTTATAAAAATTCCCATTTTCTAACGAGCAACTGCTAGCAGTAACAATAAATATTTTGAGGTTCGTTCTGTGCCATTTCTTGACCATAACTGCGCGCCGACGTTCAAGAAAGATGTGCAGAGGCATTATTTTTTTTTTTTGGAGGGAGACCGACCTGTCCGTCGCAAATTTGTGTACGTCATACTTGACCTTGGCGTGAGTTTCGACATTCACTTGAACAGCGGTGTGAGGCTGAATAAAGGTAAGAGTAGCCACTCGCCATAAATAAGATAAGTTCAAGACTGAAAATGAGTAAAAACGACACTATATAGCGAAATAATGCAAATAAATTCTAATTGTAGAAATAAGTAATCGTTGAAATGCTAAAAATTGCTGCTGCCCCAGCGTGCAGCTCGCGGCAGTTCACGCGTACGAAATGCAAATGTTAGAGAAGGCACGCTAAAATACCCATGCAACGTTTACGTGCGGAAGCGCATTGTCTTCAAACAGCTGAGACAATAGGCTGCTGTCACTGACACGCGTGTACCTCCCGACACAAATAAGCGAAATTTCTCCAAGCACAGGTTTCGACAGCCGAACACAACCTCGTCCGCGAATTTCGGAGAGCGTAACACTCGCAGTTCACGCGGAAGCACTAAAACGACGCACAAACACACGTTCACGACGTTCTTGCGGAACGGTGCACCATGAACCGAAGTCGGAGCCCAAAAGCGCTCACCGTGGGTGTCTCGAATTCACGAAGCCCAGCAAACTATTCGCTGATCAAATGCATGCGTGTGGCACAAAAACAGTTCAAGGTTCCGAAGACTGTTTGCGAAAATCCTCTTGGTATATATATACCGCCGCAAAAAGACTCACCTTCACGCGAGGGCGCTGTGGTGCAATGGGCAAGACATCTGCTTCACGTGCATGTGCTCCCGAGTTCGACTCCAGGGCTGTGCTTTGCATGTTAATCTCGCAAATATAGATGATTGTGATACTAATGGTTTTCAAATTTCCTGTAGTCGTAATATCCGCTGCATTCTCGGCGAGAAACTCATCTCAAAAGCGTAAAGCAATGCTTTTTTTTCCGCCACCGCCACAGGGCCGGGCCACCTACGGAAGTGTCACGCCTAACCGCAGGCCGTATCTTGCGAGGAAAACTTTGATTTAAAATCCCGGCTAAGCTTTGTCCCGGCTTTTCTGAAGGCCACGTAAAATCGGGCTGGTTTCTCTGGGACACGGCTACAGAGACGCGTAGAAGCGGCGATAATTTGACTTGATTTCCTGTCTGCGGGTGTGTAGTCTAGCCAGGTTTTCACTAAGAGTGTAGCCGTCCACTACGGCGTCTCTCATAATCGTATGGTGGTTTCGGTACCTTGAACCCCACAAATCAGCCCCGCAGTGGTGATCTAGTGGCTAAGGTACTCGGCTGTCGCGGGATCGAATCCCGGCTGCGGCGGCTGACTTTCCGATGGAGGCGGAAATGTTGGATTAGGGTGCACGTTAAAGAACCCCAGGTGGTCTAAATTTCCGGAGCCCCCCACTACGACATCTCTCATAATGAGATAGTGGTTTTGGGACGTGAAACCCCCAAAAATTAATAAATGAACCTCACATATTTATCAATCAGTTTGACATGCGTACTTCCTGCCGCTTGATAAAGCGGATCTCATAGACCAGCCCTTATCTTACGCACTTGTGTTTTGCGATTTACAATGCAGGTCGGAGCTATTCGGAGGCTAGGGTTAAGCATTCTACAGAGTCCCGAAAGATTTAATGGTGTAGAGATGACCACCTGAACATTTGGTAGGAGGTACGTAGGCAAAACGAAGTAATTATACTGTATATAGTGCTCTCTGAATTGGCGCTTTTGGAAGTGGCTCCATTTGATATTTCGGCTCTCCCTCTGTCCGTTGTCGACGCCGCACCTTACACTTCAAATTACGTGGAACCGTTTCTGCGCAGCTGTTGGAGCAGTTGGCCGCTAGCCAGGCCTCGCGTTGGCCCCAGTCATGTGGCCGCCTGGTGTTCCTCTTCAGCGGCTACATGGTGTCCTCGATGGCGTTGCTGCTCCACTTCCAGACCTACGTCCACCAGGGGGACTTGTGCGCGCTGCACATGATGCTCGCCTATGCGACGTCACTCTCGTGCACGGCCGGAGCAGTGAGACCCATCTGGGAGACACATCTGGCCGGTCAGTGTCTGCAAACATCTCAGGCATGAATAACGTGAAAGAATAACAGGTCTTGGGCGACTCGAGTTTCAGCTGGCACAACGCCAAGATAATTTTTAAGGAGCGATGCTCCTTAAGCCCACCGTGGCCGTCGAAGCACCTAGCGCCGGGCAAGCGCGCCGGGCAAAACAACAGGCTTTGGCAGATCGCTGCGCGCACGGCACACGCTCAGTCGTTCCCGCCACCGGGCGCTGCAGACGCTCTCCCCATCCACTTCCTACGCTGCAGTCTTCATGAAATTCAGCAGTGAGATCACACGTGTAGTGTGAATTCTATGGACCCTCGCTTATGGACCCTCGAATTCTATGGACCTGCCTTTGAAAACCATATAGTTGTTCATGCTAAAACATCATATATAACATAGCGTGCCTCCAATAAATGAACGCCAAAGAAAATAACCGAACTTACTTTTTGGAATTAAGGTTCAGCAATAAAAAAAATTGCACCATCTCCCGCTAAAGGGAAGCATGCGATGACGCGAAGCAGCACTGGTGTTCACTTGCGTTTGCATTTGTTGTTTCCATATGTATGCTTCATTAGTTTGTGGAGTTGCGTGTGTGTTGTGTACCGCTTAGGTTACCCCACCCCCCCTTCCCGTTTGTAAGTGTTACCGTGTGCGTTCCGCAAAGGGAACGCTCAGTACTGCAAGGATACGAGCGCACAGCTGTGACTGAGAGATAAACGGAGAGGAGATACAAAGCGGAGGCAGCGCTCTACCACTTCCTCCACCCACCTCCTCGCGCTCAAAAGAGGAGAGGGGCCCTCGACGACCGTCCTCACCCCCGAATGCGCATGAGCCAACTCTCTCTCCTCCGACCTCCTCACGCTTGCGAGAGATAAGGGGGAGAGTTTACGCATGCGCAGTAATGGTGGTCACGCCGCACACCGGATTGAAATACGCCATACATCGCTTCGCACCTAAAACATCGCACTCACACACGTTGTCACCCAGACGCTTGCAGCAGGAGGACACTACAGAAAATCGTGTCACATTGCTCGATAAGGAAACGTTCTAGGTCACGAAAAATTCGCCCCGTTTGTAATTCGAACAGAGGATAAACACCTTCATGGTGCAGGACTACCCTCATGGCACGAGTACGAGCGACCGGACACGGGCAAATTTTTCATGTGGGACGCGTTATTTTTTAGAAAATTCACATTAAGTTCCTTCTCTCTACAAACGGGTTGTGACAAACTTTTTGTTTTTTTCACATTTCAAGCACCTTATACAACTTTGCGGACTTCCGTAGAAGTAATTTGCCAGAATTCACATGACTCATCATTCAGACTTTGTTTTTCCTTTCCTTCTCTTTCGCGCGCTAGGCTTCGTATCGGCAGCCATGCTGGTGTGGCCCGTCGGTCGGATTGACCAGTTCGACGGTGCCCTGGCCTGGGCCTCCCTAGCCCTGATGCTGGGCTGCTCTGCGGCCACCATCTCCTTCGTCGCGGCTGCTTTGAGACCGAGCAGGATGCGCGTCAGGAGTCAACGCTGACAGCCAGTTCGCGCACAATCCTAGCGCTGAAAAGATGCAACCCGCTCTACTTGCCTTTGCTTTAGAGCTTGGCGTGTTGTTGATGTTAATAAATATGCTTAAATATCAGCCGACATTAGCGGTTTGTTTATGGCTACACACGTCGACTACATTAAACGTATCCTCAGACAGGTGTCGCCATCTTGACGAATTCTCACGCGGTGGCCACCAGGGGCGCAGCCAGGTTTTTTTTTTTTTGGGGGGGGGAGGGAGGGTGTCAGAAATACTTTAAGCTCGTACGTGCGTTTGTATACGTGCAAAACTGGAAATTTTCGAGGAGGGTTTGAACCCTATCACCCCTCCAACTCCCCCGTTGGCTACGCCCCTGGTTGGCACACTTCGATGTAGGTGAACTGCTAAAATATCTTTTGCTTATATTTAGGTGCGGGTTAAGGAACCACTATGGGGCGGAAATTTCCGGAGCCCTCCGTTATGGCGTCTTTCATAATCATGTCGTGGTTTCGGGAACGTAAAACCCCATTAGTTCTTACTGCGTACCCGGTCGAGGAAGCAACGCAGTGGACGTTAATGGAAAAGCTCTATCCTATAGACTATTTTACGAGCGACTAATGGTACCACTTGGGTGGGCTCTTAACTTGGCCTTTCTGTTATCTTTTTCAACTTTACGAACAGTCCTACGGTAGATGCATATGCATGAAAATATTTTGGTTAGTGCAATAGAAGTTCCATCTATACAGCAGTCATGCGTCTGATTTGTAAACCGTGTATTGAAACATCTTCAGACCCGATAGCAGACTCATGCTTGAAACCTTCCAGTCGGGATTGCCTTTGCGAAGTAGCTAAAGGTCGCTATCTGTTAATCATAGATGGTTCCACAATACCCGTCCTCCGACAGGAGCACCGTATACATACCGTCGGAACTTGACAATCGATGTCCTTGTAGAGGGACAAGGGGTCAGAAATCCAGTACTTGTAATAGACTGGCACGGGCAATTCTTAAGAGAAAATCGCAGCCATTGTTTGTTCGGTTTCTTTTATTGCGTAGTGAAGCCTTTTTTTTCTTTTAATCTCCGCTTCGTATGTACAGTCATACACACACAATCAGGGATCATTCATTCGTAGATTTTTTTTTCTTTTTGTACACAGACATCACTCAATGAACGTCACCAGTGGCACTATCGTCACCAGGCGCTCAGACTTCTTGCGTCGTCAATTTTTTTCTTCGCGTGTAATGTGTGTTTGCTCTACAAATCTCGCGTAAATATGGCTACTTTGTTTGCCAGACATATAAAAAAAAGACATCCAAAAATTGGGGCATGGGACATATCTATTCAGATGCACAGACAGAGAGAACAAAAGGGCATTTCCGCTACCACAATACGCCACGCTCTTGAGAGTTACACAGCCAGACCTACAATCATGTGCACATCAAACAAGAACAAGAAATTTCAAAGTAGAACAGGTTCTTGAGGGATAGTTATCAAGGCCATCATTTCAGGCCATCCATCACTGATACACACCACTCATGACCTTTGCTGATAGCCAAAACTCGCGGACCTGCGTCTTTCAACTTTTCTACTATTCCGTGGCGAAAGTTCAAGCACTCATCAACTTGGATGCAGGGCCTGAAGAAGTAATTGTGTTCTCTTGTTCAAGTCAAAGAACCTTGAAGCTGAGGGAGGTGAAGCTAATCATTTATTGTTTTGCCCATCAAAAGTGGACGACCCTGTATAGAGCACAACCGCAGAAGCTTCTTGAACATTAGCATGCAGCAAAAGAGGCAGAGTTGAATGTCTTCTGAACACTAACAAAACCCATCTGTTTGCTGTGCCAGCTGACGAAAAAGGTTCCCCTTTTGGGATACCCTGGGCACTTAACAAACGCTCCTAACCAAATGGTAGAAGATGTCTGAACGGAGCGTGGGAGTGTATGTGAAGATAAGGCTGCGTACCCACCAGAAGTGGCTCGCTTCACTACTTCAGTGGTACGGCCTGTGCCAACTCATACGTGTCACCTGATTCACATGAACACGAAAGGGCAGTGAGTATCGACACCTTTGCAAGGCTGGCTTGTCTTGTGTAGCATGTCGTGGGTTTATTGGCAGTTTCAAGATTTCTTACTTAGCGCCGGCTAAAGTGCGCATCTTTATTATGCGTTCCCTGCATTATTTCTAATAGATATAGCCAGGGTAAAAACTGTTCTAGGGAGAACTGTTGTAAGGCTCGCCTACTGTAAATTCATGCTTACATGATCATGCTTGTGTTCTGAAAGCCTGAATGACAACCAGTGATGCAGCTTTTGGAGCTAAGTGCCTCTGTACGCACACTGTTGAAAATGGCTCGTGTGGTAGAGTCGTACCAATGCGAAGTTTGTTTGACTGAACCTATGAAAAAGAAAGTTAGTGATGATGTCCTTGCCCGATGATCTAGCGATGACGGCGCTCTGCAGCAACAGGCTTTTCCGTCAGTAAAAATATTGAGGCGTGAAATGGGACGGGACCCAAGGCCGCGCAATGTACAATGTCAACACAGTTCCGTTTAAAAAAAGACACACATCTATCCAAATACGTGTGTGCCCCTTAGATAAGAATGCGCGTAGCATAGAGGAATCAAATAAATGATAAGTACAAGAGCCATGGGCAGGTTGTAAGAGAATATCACACAAAAAACACAGAACTTTGATCAAAGTTTCCAAGGGCGTGGCCCAGTGACGTCTTCATTTTTAAAATGATAAAAAGCAGCTATAACAACATTGCTAGTTGTCGAGACTGTCACATACCAGTAGGATGAAAATCACTCAGCACAACGGCACCCTCAAGTAAAAAAGTTCTAGACAACAAAATGCACGAGCTAGACGCCTTAAAGACATCCTAGGCGTACAAGGCGTACTACACCCATACAGATGGCATAAAGAAGGCCCGTACATGGAAATGTGAGCATCGCCGCGAAAGACACGGTATACAAACACTCTAGGTCACTAATAAGAATTGGAAATTATCACTCTCCTCCACTTGTAGTAGTAAAAAAACAACCAAGAAAAAAACGCACAATTTGTTTGATCATTACGGTCCCGTACGAGCCACGTTTCTAATATCGAACAGCCAACGAGAATAACCTGTCAAAACACGTATTGCTCTTGTAGTAGATACTACTAGTACGGTACAACGCGCACATGACAGTCTTCTTTGCATTTAGAACACGTGGACATAGCGCAACAATTTACCGAAAAACGTCAGCGCTCAACGCCAAAGAATTCCTCTGATAGCATCCACGTGAATGTCGGCATTCAAGGCTCGTATCGAATGGAGCATAGATTATACAAAACTAGACAAATAAAGACATGCAGATTCAAACGAATAAGGCTAAGGAAGAAATCGGCCGAAGAACGAGGCAACGACGATTGTCTAGGGACATTCAAGTGGGTCATCCAGGTGCACCAAGAACAAGGTGCACCAAGGCGGTTTTAACGCATCTAGTCAAGGCGTCACCGAGAGTCACTGTGGGGCCGAGGTCTACGTGACACGTCGAAAGACGCCGGCACAGGGTGAACCTGGTCGATTCGGTGTGGTCGTCTCGAAGCGCGTCAGTGCAATGGGTTCACACAAGCTTGGGAAGGCCCATTGATGTCGGGCCTCAAGTGAGACTACTGAAAGACACGACGCAGTTCGTCGAACTCGACCACTCTTGGCGTTGCCAGTGAGGCAGTTCAGGTCATACCGCCTCTGTACCAATAGGTCGTCGTCCCGCGCGTTTTCAAGGTGCCCGTGCACACACCGTTCGCGTCTTCTCACCAACCTTAAAAGGACTAGCCGTTCACCACAGAAACCTTTTCACGAACGTTGCGTGTGAATCGGTGTACACGTCCTCGCAAAAGCGCATCCTTTTTTTTTGAACACCATTGCATGCGACCTGTCCAGTTTAACCACTCGCAAAGACATCACCGGCTACGGGTCCTTGAGGCCAATGTCCCAAAAGCTAGGCCTTGCAACCGCGTTAAGTTCATTGACAAGCGTGAAGACATCATAAAGAAAACAAAAGAACATTCATTGCTCATTTCTACAAGTGTATAGGATAGGCTAATAACAACATTCACGATTCAAAGCATTCGCACTGGGAACCACAAAAAAGCAATATGCAAAAAAAGACACAACGATCGCAGCGAACGGCCGCTTGATTCCGTCTCCGCGCCATGATGTCTTGGCGACCCTGGCTTGGCTTGGCCGCTGAAGGATTGCGGCTTTCCTTTGTCTCTCACCGCTTGCCCTTGCCCTTGATGCCGAGAAACTTCCAGAACGAAGGTTGGTTGGACGAGCACGACTCTGTGCGTGTGGCATTGTTGTTGTCCTCGACGGTGGGCTTGTTGTTAGGCTCCTTGAGCATGTCCAGGAAGGTCTGGTCCGATCGCGCGATTTTGGCCCTCGTCAGGGTGATGACCTGCGGCTGCTGGGCGGAAGGCTGCCGGTTGTGGTTGTTGTTGTTGACCACGTTGTTGCACAGAACCTTGGGGTCCTCCACGAAAGCCTGCGGACAGAGTTGGAATGGTTAGAGAGTAAGCTCAAGGTGTGACGCAAGGGCACGAGACAAGCATATTGTCACTTGGTCGGGACGGCTAAGCAAGCAATCGCACCCGAAAAAGATCACACATTACATGGTGAACTTGCGCCCAGAAAAAAAGACATTCAAAGCGCGACGTTATCGGCGCGCACAGCAGTCGTCCAATAATCTGGTTGTCTGTAAAATGCCTCAGCTTTTATACACCTCTTATCGAAGCACCCGGCGTTGTTGCTGGTGCTCGTGGTAGCTCTAGAATTAAGTTCACTGATGCGACAGTTTTGGAATGCTGGTAATCCATTTTGAAGGGAACTCTTGTCACCTCCGCGTTAGGACAATCATCATCATCATCATCATCTTGACTACGAACATTGCAGGACAAAGACCTGTCCTATGTTCCGCCCATCAACTCGATTGTGTGCTTGCTGCTGCCACTTTATACCCGCAAACTTCCTAAACTCATCTGCCCACCTAACTTTGTCTCCCCCTCACCCGCTTGCCTTCTCTGGGAATCCAGTCAGTTACCCTTAATGACCAGTGGTTATACTGCCAATCACGTGTTGACAAATATGACAATCATGTGTTGTCAAACAAGACGCACTATCATTAGGAATACGAGAACAGTACAGGTCCCCGAACCACTCAGAGATTGCAATTTAGTTGTGTTTGCAGTTGTGCGGGAGCCTACAACAACCACGAGGCTGCGGGAGCTTGACAAAATACTGCCGTAATTGGGTGTTGCATGCATTTCACCGTGGAAGTGCACCCCAGCTCGTCACGCTCTTTCCTTCGCTACGCTTCGCTCGTTGACTCATTTGTTGTCTTGGCCGGGTGTTCTTAGTGGCGGTGCGAGAAGATTAAGCAGGGAGCTCGCGTACCTGCTGGCAGACAGATTCTTTTTGCGGCTGACATGGTCATATTTTGGTGACGTTACGGCCAACGCTGGGAATACCTGAAGACTTGAAAACGAGCAGGGTAATTTTTTTTTTTCAATTTCAGAGGCTCCGCGGAGCGTAGTACTTCCACTTTTGGCGCTGTTCATTGTGACGGCACTCTGGACAGGATGCAGGCGTTCCGTTGAAATGGAACTATATACACTGTACGCATAATTTCGTTTATCCTACATACTGTTACTTCGTCTATTTTCACCATTTTTACATAAACGTATTTTTACTTCAGTTTTGCCATTATACGCCTCTTTGATCGCCCCTTTTTTACGTATTAGGATGTACTATTATTATGATGTACTATTACGTATTCTCGTCTGCCTTTGTTAACGGCCAATATTTTTTATGCATAATTGAATATTTGATATTTGTATTGTCATATTGTAACAATTCAATATGCCCTTCCTGTAAAGATCCCTGATGGGATCGACAGGATGAATAAATAAATAATAAATAAATAAATAAACTGGACGTTTAAAAAATGTGTGAGAAATTTTCAAAAATCTAGAAAATGCGATATCCGATATTCGCCTTCACAATTGCTTTTTTTAATGCAGTGACAGGTATCTTACGATTGGTAAAGACATCATTGGTGACTGTACTTCGGACCGTTAGATGAATTACTTTTTTTAAATAGTTGAGCTAGGTAGTTATGCCAAATGGGAGAATTAAGGTCTTGTATGTGAACAACTCAATGCAGCTTTCAGATTTCGAAGAAGTGACTTCTACTCAATATTGCGCAGTGACGAAATTCATCGAAATTCGGCGGTGAGAAACCGAACTGCCAAATGGTGCTGCTACCATATTCATCTGGGATGCCCTGAATAAGGGAGCGTCGTCATGCCGACCACCAACCGACTTCGCGGTGTGGGTGTGCGAGCTGCGCTTGCCGTTGATTGATTTGATGATTTGATTGATATGTGGGGTTTAACGTCCCAAAACCACCACATGATTATGAGAGACGCCGTAGTGGAGGGCTCCGGAAATTTCGACCACCTGGGGTTCTTTAACGTGCACCCTAATCTGAGCACACGGGCCTACAACATTTCCGCCTCCATCGGAAATGCAGCCGCCGCAGCCGGGATTCGAACCCGCGACCTGCGGGTCAGCAGCCGAGTACCTTAGCCACTAGACCACCGCGGCGGGGCCTGCGCTTGCCGTTATACCACGCATGACGCACATATATACATTAACAAACGTTCCAGAGCTTGCACCTCTGCAATCGCTGTCTCGAACAGTGACGTCAATCAGGTCGTCAGCTAGTTGCGCTCATCGGCGCTTCGTTTTCAGCTTGGCCATCGAAGTTGGTTGAATTTCATTGCGTAACATAAATTACTAGAGGCTGCTTTCACTATATCTTAAAGGTGTGAGGGGTTCTTCCGTGCACGATGTACTCAAATTCCCGCATTTGACATAGCCGCCTAAGTCCACTGATTAAAAAGTCAATTATAGTAACTTTATTAACTACTGTCCTAAATTATGTGTTTAACTTTCTTAATATGGCTACTGTATTTGGTTTTGTTAATTATTTACGACACGCACGTTATTATTCTGTGCAGTGAGTGCGTGTATGGTGCTAGATCGATGCCTAGTCAGGTAACGTTTCTTTCAACGTTACCTTTTGCCACCAGCACCATGACAATCTTGTATTGTTGCACAAACGAAGAAATAAAAAGTAAAAAAATAACGTGTTCCATGCTCTAATTACTGAGCTACCACTGCGGCCTGTGGTAGCTCAGTGGTTAGAGCATCGAACGCGTTATTCGAAGGTCGTAGGTTCGATTCCTGCTCACGGGTGGTTATTTTTTCATCCACTTTTCTTTCTACTTATTTACATTCCATTGGTTCTAATAACTTCCCCTGTACATTCCTTGGCATTACTGTCTGTTATATCTCATTAATATTGTGTTAAAACACGGAAAAACGAGCCCTTATGTATACACTTCTTTCCCTTTATATATATATATATATATATATATATGTGTGTGTGTGTGTGTGTGTGTGTGTGTGTGTGTGTGTGTGTGTGTGTGTGTGTGTGTGTGTGTCGTCCGAGTTCGTTTGGGGCCCTTTTAAGAGCACTAACACGTCGTTGTTATACGGCGTCAAAGACATCAACTTCCTGACGGTATATACTAAACGAAATCCTGGCATTACCTGTGTAAAAACCTGCGCGATACTTCACCTGAGCCAAGTTGCGGCTGATCTGCTTCCGTATCGTCTTCTTCATGGACAGGTGGCGCTCCAGGTGCCGGAAGTCGCGTTCCGTCAGCGCGTTCGGCTGAGGGCCGCCAGGGGTGCCTCCTCCGACGGCAGTCTTGTCGGGGTGCCAATTTTGGTTGGACTGCTGCTGGTTGTTGGGCGCGTGGTGGCGCGGAGCGGGCAGCGGACTGTCCGACTCCTTCCGCCTGGACCGCGGGGAGTGGTCGTAGGCGCGCATGTCGCTGAACACGTCTCGAACGTGGGGGATTCGACGATCCATCGCGGTTTGTCACCGACTCATCAGATTCGTCCTCACTACCAACAGGAGGTCGCCTGCGACAGAAGAAAAAAAGACAGAGTTATTGCGTTAGAAGTATGACCCTCAGCGCGGATCATCCCCTGATTCAGTCTGTACATACTAACATTGCTGTAAATGAAACGTTACGGCAGGAAATTTTCAGCTCGATGACACTGTAGCACTAAGGCCCGATGCTCCAACTACCGCTATGATAACGTCACTTTATATCGTATAGGTGCACAGGAAAGTACGACACTATTACCCGTGCCACACGGGCAGAGAAAATGGCATTTACCCCCGAATGCCTTCAGATTTATTGCCATTCGCGCGGTGCCACACGGGCGAACGAAATGACATTCGTTCGAATGCCATTCGCCACCAAATGAACTTCGCCAGAACTCAGTTGACTGAGAAATGCCTACTCTCGACGACAGAACTCGCAAAGTGCGATTTAACTTAACGTAAATAAAAGAAGTCATATTCAGCTAAAAATAAAAATTCCCGTCTTTTATCTGCACTAAACTATTAAAAAAGTGCTTTGAACGTTATACGAAGATCAGGTTGAAATGGTTTGAAATTAATTGAAGTTTATTGTCCTGAAGCTGGCGCATAATAACTCGTCTCTGCTCCAGAATTATTCGCTCTTGAGCACGATGCTTTGCACGGAAACACACGAGTGCTGCCGTGAAAAAATGAACTCCGCGAACATCTTCTGAAAGATGCGACAGGCACGATGCGACAGGCGCCATTTTCTATTTACGCTGTGGATCTGACTATTGTTGGCTTAGGTTGCTACTGTCGGCTGCAACGTCGTAAAACAAAGCAAAAAACTAAAACTCAGGGCAGCGTAATATGCTTATTTCTACATTTAATGATTATCTGATGTGTATGAACCTTGTAAACGCTTGTTTATTTTTTATTGCTATTCACCCAATGCTCACTTGGAAGGTGCTGCGATCGACATCATCAAGTCAAATGTCATTCGCTTTGGACGTGTAGCAGCGCCGCCGAAAAAAATGTCATTCGGGAACTGAAGGCCTTCGCCACCGAATGTCATTTTCTGTGCCCGTGTGGCACGGGTATATGTCAAAGTCGAACAAGACACCAAAGCTGTTATATCTTCTCTCACGTGTAAACGCGCGATTTTCGTTTTTGTTTTTTTTTATTCTGCGTCTCCGGCTCTTAGTCATCCCCGAGGGCAACGTCCTGGCGGGTTAAAATCTTTTCAGTAGTCAGGTTAGGCTTCGAGATACCGCCACACCTCCATAGGGTGAAGCACAACACAGCCCTCGCTTCTCACGCTTTGGCGTGTAGTCCCGAAACAATGATTTTGTATAGGCTATATATATCTACATAGATCTACCCACCGTTCATTGTCACGGGTATTGTTACGCGCTCGCTCCACCTCCCATGACGTGCTCAGTGAAAAGAACTGTAAATGGGAACACGCAGTGTTGCCAGACCATTTCGTATACGTCAAGCTACTTCGTCTACTACACTACTAGTTTTGCTATTTCGTGTGCCGGGATCTTTCTTCGGCCGTTTTGTCTACGGGACTACTTAGTTTGTCGGGCTATTTCATCAGGAAGGATGTCGAAGCCTTCTGCTTGTTGGCCGCGGTAAATGCGCCCTCTGACGTCACATTTTTTTTCAGCGTCGAAAGGCTTAGTTATTGCAGCGTGCAAAAGATGGGGCAAGACGGACAGTTCACTGAAGATAAATGAAGAAGAAGCCATGGACAAAGAAGTGAAGTAAAGTAGAGCGTTACCACAAGACAGAACAGCCTGGTGGAATATATAGTTAGTACTGTATATCCCGAGGTATTGCCGAAAAAAAAAAAACGATGCTGGGCGACAAGAAAAGAAGAGAGATAGAAAAGCACTGAATGTGTGTACGTCACGAAGTCGGCCTTGGCAAGTTAAAACTCCTTGCGAAGCCACCGGCAGGATCCGCTTTCTTCCCCTTGAAGTATTGGCCCGACACGAACGTGACCTCCGAGACCGGCAGTGCATGTGTTGGTCAAGAATCTCTGTTCGGGCGTGTTGCTGTGCAGTTTCGTGCGCGCTGCAATCGTTCCGATGTGGCGCTTGCGTGTCAGGCTGTTTTCTCTCACGTGTTGCGCTATCTATATTATACGCCAGCAGCCGAAAAGGTCCACAGACACCTGAAACAGTCCTAGAGGAGCAAGAAATTCGGGGAAACCGCTTTATATTCCGCGAGACGACGGTAAGAATAAAGGCTGCAATCCCGAGGAGAAGAGAAAGAGGAGTTAGGTGGGAGAGAGAAGTGATGAAAGGAAACGGGAACAAACGCATGTGTACTTTCGATAAACACACGCGCGTTACACAAGCATTACGCGATTCGCTCTGCGGACCATGACCGGTGCCACGGAGTGAACAGATTGCTCAACGAAGACTGCGGCAAGCTCACGCACGTTCTAATGCGGTGCCCAGCGAGAACTTAATTGTGATTACAGAGGAGGATGAAGAGCTAAGCGCGGCAAAAGGGAAAGAGAGAAAAAAAAATGGCGCTCCCGCTACCCGAAGACAAAAGGCGATACGTTTCAGCGCGAACTTTTTTGTTCGAGCCCCCACGCGGGAAGGCCGATAAACAGGCGGAGAAACAGACGGCCAAAGGCGGAGCAGACGAAACGCGAAGATGGAGGCAGACGCAACTCAGGTGGCAAGCGTGGAATCTCGAGAGAATACAAAAAACACGGAGCGTTAGAGGTCACGCTTCGTGTAGCGCGCACCGTATAAGGGCGCCAATTTGTGAGGAGGTCTACGCGTCTGCGTTATATACACCGGCGTTTCTCAGGCGAATCGCGGCACGCATGCAGTCGCGCCAAGAATTTGAGAAGCAGCAGACGATACGAAAAACAAACAAACAAAAACGCCTTCTGTGGACTGTGTTATATACCGCGTCCGCGCATTTCAAAGCGCGTGGGCGGACCACTCCCTAAGTATAGCTTCCGCGCGCGCTGAAGTCGTGAACCGGAAGCGACTGAAGACAAGGCCTTCGTCTGTGTTCTTCGTCTGCTTCCGGGGGCTGGCGGTGTTTACGATTCCCTTCTTATTATGCCGTCAGGAGATGGCACGCTTCACTCGTGAGCGGACGAGAAAGGGGGCTCTACGTGCAGCTGTAAAGCCTGACGGACATAAGAAGCTAGTGATCCGCTTCGAATGAGAGCAGACGTCAGATGGAGACAGCACGGACGACACTCACGCCGCTCCGCGGCGATTCGAACACGCGGCCGACGACACAGAAGCCGCCTCTGCGTATTCAAATGAAACAAAGAAACATAGGCAGAAAGCTCGATCACTGCCTCGACACTGAAGACATTGTCGGTTTTACACCAGCAGATAGCCCGCACCGGCTATCGTTTGCCAACGCAATCCAAGAGTAGTATCACGCAGCGAAATCCATAACGATTCTTAAACACTTTGATGCGTTTCGCCTCCATTAGCTGGCATTCGCTGGAAATCTCGAGGCCACGTCTTTTGACCAATGGAAGAAGGGTAATGGCAGCGAAAGGCATACAAAAGTATCATAGAATCGTACGGGAAGTTTTCTGCAATAAGACCCAAACATTATCGACCATTTATTTATCGTTAATTAGCATTATCAACCATTAGCCACTGTTAGCAAAACACTAGCCTATCCTACATCGACCAGCATAAGCCAACATTAGCCACATAGCTCAACCAGTGCTGGTGGACATGCGAGCAAATAGGTTGGTTAATTCGGTCAGAAATGCCCATCTTTCTTAGCTGGAGGTAGTCACTCGAAAAGACCCCGGAAGACATTATCTTTAAAGGAACAGGTATACATTGTTCAGTTGTAAAAGAATATAGCTGCCATGTCTGCTGCTCAGTACAGCGCGCATACAGATTTTACAATCCAAGCTATAGCCGCGCACATATGCCTCGTTCAGAAATGTCGAGCCGGCTATAGCGAACTGCCAGTGTCCCCGAGAGGACCAGAAGCAGGACATATGGCGGCTGCGGGCAAAGGCGAAGAACAAGAAAACGAAACCGAACTGCTCATTGCGCGAGACGCGGGGACCGCACGAACAAAGCGGCCGGCTCACTGGATAAGTGCCGGACAGGAAGGGGGGGGGGGGGGGTGATGCCAGCGAAGGCGGCCAGTATGCTCCATTGTTTTCGAAGCCCGCTTCTAGCGAGAGAAACAACAGGCGGATACGTTCGTGTGCTGCCGCGCCACCCGCCTGCTTTGCTTATATGCAGGCGGCTATAGGCCTGCTTCTGAAGCGCCGGCTTGCCCACTCTTCGTGTCTCGCGCAGTGTGGATGCCAGAGGAAGGAGCGCCGCCGCGCCTTGGTGCGTGCATTTCGTGACTTGGCTTGGATCGAGTGCTGGCTGGCCCGCTTCTTCGACGAGCGTTCAACGAAAGTTCCGTAACGTCACTCTCTTTAAACCGCGAGAACGCTTCGAAACGTTAACCCACCCAAAGCAAAGTGCTAAGGCGAACTAGCAGGCACATCATAATAATACCTATAGGTTTTACGTGTTAATACTGCCGTGTGATTAGGAGGATTGCTGCTGTGGACAGCTCCAGCAATTTACTGCAGCGTCTGGTGCTCTTCAACGTCCACGAAAATCACGCAGTAAACGGGCCACTATAGCATTGCGTATTTTGTCAGAATGCGGCTGCATGAATCGAAACACGCGACTTTCAGGTGAGCAGCCGAGCATTGTGACCATAACACTGCGGCAGACTTGCAAGGAGGTGACCAGCATGCATGATGGACGCGGTGGACGACACGTTAGCGTATCGAACGGTTGACAAGGGCGCGTAGACAGGAGGTGGCACTCCGTAACCCCCCCCCCCCAATTTTTTTTTTAGATGCGGAGCATCTAATACTCAAGGCTTGTAGTGCGGCGCCGTCCGCAAGCTTCCTCCTCCTTCTTCCACCATCTGTGCATCCCTTCCTCCTCTACACACCGCGCGCGCTTCACTCCTCCACCATCTGTGCACCCTTCCTCCTCTACACACCGCGTGCGCTTCTCCTCTTCACGAACATTCGCTAGCTGTATAATGTAGCGCGCATGCGCCGTCACGCTTCGAGAACATCGGCAGCTGACGCGCGCGCATGCGCCGTCGCGCTTCGAGAACATCGGCAGCTGACGCGCGCGCATGCGCCGTTGCGCTTCTCCCCCTTCTCGAACATTCGACAGCTGACAGTGCATGCGCCGTCGCGCTGTATATATACTCAAGGTCGGTGCTCGCTCGCTCAGTTTCCGCTCGTCGGTTGGTTTGTACGGCGCGTCGACGTCCGAGGTCGCAATGATCGACGTCCCTTCGACCAGCGCCGGCCAAAGTTTTGGCGGAACGGCTCAAAGTTCGTCGCAATAAATAAACACCGCCCTTTCGCATACGTGTCGTACGTGTTCACTCATTTAGCACCCCTCCTACAACCACGTTAACCAATTTAGCCAGCGACCCAAGTAAGTCGCAATTTAACACCCCATTTCACAACCACGTTAACCAATTTAGCCATCGACCCAAGTAAGTCGCACTTTAACACCCCGTTAACCAATTATATGCTCCGCATCCTCCTCAGTGTTCCCCCGAGGGAAGCTGCGGGCAATTTTTTTTTTGCCGCGACATAGAAAGCGAAAAATGGCCATTTAAAGGAGGCGTCCCTTTCCAAATCAAGGAGGTTGCCCCCCTCCCTCACCCCGAAAACATTTTCTGGCCACGCCCCTGACGGGGAGAGCAACTTCGAGAAAACCGCAAGCAAACAGACTCAGACATCAAAACGACATAAGAAGGACATCGCATTGTAAAGCAAGAATCGGACACTGTGTGGGGATGGCTTCATGAAGCGTCAGATTCGTCAGTTGCAGGTTGTCAGCAAACACTTGGGATTAGAAAAAAATCCTTTGAGTGTTTTCTTTTGGTAGTTCAGGTTTGAGATGCATATACCCTCTTAAACGCTACACATGTACTCATCACACACTCGTCAGATGGAGTTAATTCGCCTTTTTCAAAGAGAGTAAGCTACTTGGCGAGTTTGTACTCAACAAAAGCATTAACACATACTTTTTTTTTCTTAGAGCGAATAAGCTAACCTTCAACGTTTACGGCATAAGTTCCGCAGGAACGAGAAAAGCAGGTTTGTGTTGTCGATCACGCTGATAAGGCCTCAAGGATTTATTATTTTTTTTTGAAAGCGCAGCAGCAAAGAAAGAAAAAAATAACACAAAGTGAAAAGCAAGCAATGAGACTGAAGTTACGTCGTGCAGTAATAGTCAGCAGTATTTTAGGAGGTCAGTCTGAGAGTCAAGTCAACAGTGACCACGCACGGTGCCTTTTGCAATCAACCATAACCGACTGTGTGTCGTTATAAAGTCAGATGTTTTCTCAGTTTTGTGTATACACGAACGAGAGATGAACTAAGTGCACGGTTTAGAAGATAAGGCCTGTCTTCGGCGGCACGCGTCTTGTCTTGTGCAACCGGGGGCTCACAGTGGGACGAAGTTTGTCCGCGCAAATGCTGCTGGTTTCGTTTGGCGCAACCGGCGTTTGCTTTCGATTAACAATGCGCAGTCGCAGTATAGCCCGCTTCGAGCATGTCGTTTTGTGAAAGGCCCGATGCTCCCCACACGAGGTGACGGCTGTATGGAGACGCCAAGATTGCGACAGCCGACAAAAGCCCGATGAAGCGCTGTTTTCCTGGCAGGGGTACCTCAAGGCGCTTTCCAAGCACTTGCATGCGCAGTTCGAAAGTTTACGCGTGTGGCCCAAGCAACGGTCAGCGGTGAATATATTTCGCATAATACGAGTGACGTAGATATGATAATGATGATGACGATGACGACGACGACGATGATGATGATGATAATGATGATGATGATGATGATGATGATGATGATGATGATGATGATGAGTGTTTCATTTGAAGCGGGTGGCTGCAGATACTGTGGCCCAGCCTGGTAAAGAGAAAGAGGGAAAAGAAAAAAAACAAGAGTGCTGGAGGTGGCATGTGTAGTTGACGTGTTGAGCCATAACGTGCGCAACTACTACTGTAATACCAATTATGACATGGCTATAGAATTGCAATGACCGACACTGTGGTTATTGACCTCACAATAAACTACGCAATCATATTACCTCGCACATATTCAGTTATTGTGTTTTCCGTTGTTAACAATCACGAAGCTTCATTTTGGTGGCTTATCCCACTCAACTAGAATTTATGTTTCATCAAATGTGCAAATGAAATAATGAAATGAGACAGACAATTGGATTGATCGAGTTCTCAAAACAGATAGTTCCGGCAGCGGAAAACGGGAACTAATGCAATTGAGCGACCGTTTTAAGGCCGCATACGGCGTCCTTAAATGCGTATTGTTTCATATTTGTCCTTCGAGATCTTCGTTAGCCGCACGATTCAATGTTTTTAAATAGAAACTGACTTTTTAACATACACTAATTTCGGCGAATAGGAAAAATTGATTGCTTTTGAAGCTGGCTGTACATCCATGCCTCCAACCCAGCTTCTGCAAGAGGTCCACAGCGCATGCATTCTTATCCTAGCGACAAAGTCGCAAAACAGCTTTTGATCTCGGAGGCTGTCGTTCTAGCTATACCAGTTGTACTGACCCATACCAAAACCCTGCCATAACGGCAGAGGGTGGACAGCCCAGTAAAATGAAAATGGCGAACTGCCCCGCGTGACACTCTCCCTTGAGAACTACGTGCCCGGAGAATAATTCTCCTACTTCGTACTATATTTTTGTCGCATGTAGCTCTACTTCACCTAAAACAGACATATACTTGACTTTTGTCCATGTCCTCTCAGGTTGATGAGTCAGTTCAGAAGGACACGGTCTCTGTACAGGAAACATCTGGTCAGCTAGCCAAGGTGCTTTGCCATTCTATCATGTACGTCGTTTTTTTTTCTTTATGTCCTTCGCGCGTATGTGCAGTCTTAAGAGCGAGACAGGTCAGGCCGACCTTTCGGTCAACTCTTTCTTCCTCGTCGGAGCGTTCTACAGTGCGCGGAGCCGACGGATGCTTCTTCGGCAGGCACATTAGGATCCGCAAAGATCGACCGTAAAGAGTATAAAACGACGATTCGACGCACGTCCGACCCGAACAGACAGACGCGTAGTCGTCGTACGGTGGCGCGGATGCCCAATAACTTCCGCTTCGAAATGGCCGGTGTATAGAGCCGTCAGCGGCTGTTCGACAGCTTCGTCTACGCCGCGCAACGTTCCTCAAGAGAGAGAACGATGGACAAGCACATAGACAGAAACATCGAGCAGACAGGGGTGATAATGGCGTCACCGTCGGCTGGCCGGGGGCATGGACGGTGACCCCGTACATCGCCGTGGACAGCACCGGAGAGAGAGAGACGTCGAACGAAGCGACGATTGCGGCGACGGTGCGACCTCGAGACGACGACGGCAGGCGGCGCGCATGCAGCATTGTGGGACAACCCTGGGAAGAGCAGGCAGGCAGGCAGGCGGGCTATTTTTTCGCGCCTTTTGAAGACGCCGCTGCGGCTGGCTCCTCGCCGTGACGCAACTAGTTCGCAAGCCCGCTCAGCGCGACCTGATGGCGAGAACTCCCCCCCCCCCCCTACCTCCTCCCTTTCGAGTAAAGGCAGGTTGTGGAGAACGATCGGCGTCGCCGAGACGCGATTGTATTGGCACGTACCGACTTATCCCTCGCTTAAGATGCGTGCGCAGGTTTTAGGGGCGAAGCTCCTTAAGGCGTGGGCTGTGCGTCCCCTGTATGTAGACACCTCTCGTTTAGTTCTTGCAGTGTTCACTAGATGACGGTACCGTCTCCTGTATGTAGCTACCTCTCGTTTAGTTCTTGTAGTGTTCACTAGATGGCGGTACTTGTAGCTGATGATGAAAACATGCAAGATGTTATAAACTAGATGGCGGTACATGTAGTTGATGAAAGATGCGAGATGTTATAAAATAGGAATGATGTCACATATGGCGCGTGTCATTGGTTGAAGGCAATTGTTCGATTTAGTGCGGCGACGTACGCTAGGGGGAGCGATGTAATAAAATCGTGTAGGCAAAATGTACAGAGAATTAGTGGTTTACCAGGTTTACCTCTGGAGCTTCGCCCACTCATCATCATTCACTTCGTGGATATGGCGGCACTTTTTCAATGAAGGGTGGGGTGGTGGGGGCAGGGGGAGGCTGTTTTAGCCTGTTTGCGGAGGACATATAAAACGAGCTCCGCAATGAATACAAACATGCAAATGAAGCAATGACATACCTTCACAAAGGCCTGCCATTAGGACCCAGCTTTCCGTGGTAAAGGGGGAAGTAAAGAGCTATTCAATTCAACATCATGGGTCATTGGTCGTTATTATTGTAAATAAACAGAAAAAGCATGGGTAGCCGTAACCCTGAGTATTTAAAGATCACACGAAAGGTGTGACTTTCTTGCCTAACCTATTTATTCTAACCTAAGCGTCGCTTCTTCCACCCCCACCCCCTTCACCATCATCACGGGGGACTTTGTCTTCCATGGCATTTTTTTTACAGGCGTTGCCATTATGGTTTCCAGTTTTTTTAGAAGCCACGTGGAAACAATGTCATTGTTGGTCGCCAAGTTGGACGCCCAACTGGGTGACCAGGCGTTGCATCAAATGGATCGGAACTCATATCCCTCGTTTTTGGAACAACTAGTTGACGTCAAGAGGGTGTAAGACTCTAAGGGTTGGTTTAGATTTATAGTTGAAAGCAGTGCAAAAGGTGGAAGTGCCAGCCCAAGACCAGCTGCAGCGCCTTGTCCTGTGATTTTTCTTTGTTTCGTGCTTCCGTTTTTTACAGTGCTTTGAACTTTGAAAAGACGTCAGAAGTGACGCCACAATGTTGCACATGACGGGATAATTGCGACAATCAGGTTACTTGACGTGACAGTTGTGACGACGGTGACATCATCATTACAATCCAGAAATGGTCAGGAGCATTGTTCGTGTGCCGTAACAATAGCATGGTTTGCCACTGATTTTCCCGTGTTTGACAAGCGAAATTCGAATGGCAGACAGTTGTGCTCCTATTGTAGACGCATGTACAGTCGGCCTCAAAAGTTTACAGGCATCTAAGTCTGAGAAACTTATAAATTTTCGGCAAATTGTGCAGTATTCGATCTAACTGCCCAGTACATGTCGTTTGCGCGTTTTACAACAGGATGGAAACATAACTTAAAGGCTGCCTGCCGAAGCAGCGTAAATATTCAGCTTTTCCTTGGGTATCGTGGTCGTTAGACTTTTGAGATTGAATGTATGGTGCTCTGCAGCTTGATTGGTAGCATGCTTGCTTGATTATTTGAAGAAATTCAACTCCTCTTTATTTCAGTTAGCCTAGGGGTATACGGTTCCAGCATGGCCAACTGGAGCTTCAGTCCAGGACAGCAGCGGTCTTTGGCTGACTGATGGCATTGGTCTACCAGACTGATGGCCTTGGTCTACCAGACTTCGCTGGTCGTGCGCAACGCCGCTGAACAGCGCGACCACACGCAGCTCCGGTGAAGTCCTTTCCCCGTTAATCCTCCGCCATATACCGTAATAATCCAATATTATGCGTGTCATTCAGTGAGGCATACCGGTTATGACCTTCTAGAGGCACAGCCGGCGTGTCTTTATGAAATCATTCGCTATCGAGGCCACCGCTATTAATGCACGTAGCTGCATCGTGCGAACGATGTGGCCATGGCTGACTCATCCCCCGATGCGATGTAAGCTAACCGTTGGAAACGAACATCCAGTGCCTCTTGAATGATGTTGTGCTAGCTGTGCGTGATGCTTAAAAAAAGTGTGTGAGACTAGACGTATACCTCACATCTATTGTCCGCGAAAGAGAACTTTAACTATCCACTGTTAGTTAAAGGTCAATCAGAGATGATATGCGTTAGAAAGAGAAATCGCTTATACCAAAGATAAACAGGGAACCCGTGGTTACCTCTGGTCGGCTACCCTCCATTCGGAAAGGCGAAAGAGGTGTAAAAATTATGAGGAATAAGGCGCATAAGAAACCGTTGACGCGTTCTGGTAGGCCTTCGTCCAGCGCTTCTCGTCATGTGCTTGGTCAGTACGATGAATTTTTGGGTACCGTAGGTCAGGCGTATTTGCAACGAAGCTGATTTCAATCTAAAGCAGCTTTCCAATCGCAGCCACTTACCTTGGTAATAATGCATACCGTTGACTACGATCACCCCAAAGAACTGCTTCCTGACTATAGCATACTGGCCACAGTCATTAAGACAATTCGTAGTGTCATACAGTGTAGTCTCGGTAAAGGCGTGTTTGCTACCAATGTCCACCGACCGCAGGCACTGTCTAAGGTCGTTGGTCCCGCCAATAGGTGTCTACGATCGCAGGTAAAGACCTTCGTTCTTGACTATGCTCATTGTTTATGGTGGTCACTAAAGCATTTGATGACGCCACTGACTGATGTCACAGAGCCCTGCTTCGTGCATGTCTCTGGTCAACTGACTAAAGCCGCATGGCACGTAATTGACTTTGGTCATATATCCACTGATCTGCTTGATCGTGCGCCGCGATGGTGTCGAGGTTATCGCACTCGGCTGCTGACTCGAAGGTCGTGGATTCGATGCCGACTGCGGTCGCATTGCGATGGAGGAGAAGTGCTACAGGCTCTAGTACTGTGCTATGTCATCTTTGCGCGCTGAAGAATGCCAGATGGTCGAAATTTCGGCAGCCCTTCACTACGGCGTTGTCTGTTATTATATCGCGGTTTTTGGGACGTAAAACACACTCCATATTATTATTGAACTGCTCGTTTTTGTGCGACTCTGGACAAGATGCGCACGTTTTAGAAAGTGCCGGCGTTCATACTGCCGGCGTTCATAAGTGCCGGCGTTCCGGCGTTCAAAGTGCCGGCGTTCATACTGGCGCGATAGTGCGGTACATACCACCCGGAGGCGCTGCGCGACGTTCCGCGTCGCCGCATCGTAAGACGCGGGAGCCGCGCCATTAAGCACGCGGAGGAGCGTCGCTCCTTTAAGGAGCCGAACACTAGACGAAGAAAGAAAGAAAGAAAGAAAGAAAGAAAGAAAGAAAGAAAGAAAGAAAGAAAGAAAGAAAGAAAGAAAGAAAGAAAGAGAGAGAGAGAATAGTGCTAGGGAAGGCAGCGGTGCGGCAACTCTGCCGCCAATGAAGGCCCTGTAGTGCGTATACGCTATGCGAAGACGCGCGGATGCCCCCGCGGCTATGCGTTCCCAAAGCTTTAACGACTGAGAATCGATCTTCGCAACGCGAACGCTTTATGTTTCGTGCTTTGCGTGTCTTTATTTGCGTCCTTTGTTTTCTTAGACTCCGTCCAACGCGAGTATGGGTGTGAGAGTAGATCGTGGACGTGTCCTTTTTTTATTTTTTCCTAACCTTAAGCCACGTTACGTGGGTCCGCTTTAATTCGGCGCGTCCGACGCCCAAGGCGTGACATCGTGGCGGCCCCTAAACGGATGACTCACTAGATTGCTTTGGAAGTGGCGTGTACATACGAGATGTGCTTGCGGTAATCCCCGAAGAGCGTAGTATATGACGGGACACTGCGCGGGGTGCGGAGATCAGATTCCGCTTGAGGTATTTTGGAAGCAGGGAGTGGTTATACCGGTTTGGTGCGAACGCCGAGTCGTCAAAATTTTCAAGGCTCTCGTTTGAGGCGAGAAGAGTGGTGAATTTATACATCGACTTCGAGCGATTGTGTGACGTGAAACGAAAAAAAAAAAACTTCGCCCATGCATCAACATCATACTCAACCAGGTTACCGCCAATCCAGGGTAACGACCTTTCCCACATTACCTATGTTATTTCACCCATGCATCAACATCATAATCAGCCAGGTTAACGCCAATCCAGGGTAATGACCTTTCCCACATTACTTATGTTATTTTCACCCATGCATCAACATCATAATCAGCCAGGTTACCACCAATGCAGGGTAACGACCTTTACCACATTACTTATGTTATTTCACCCATGCATCAACATCATAATCAGCCAGGTTACCGCCAATGCAGGGTAACGACCTTTACCACATATGTTATTTCATCCATGCATCAACATCATACTCAGCCAGGTTACCGCCAATACAGGGTAATGACCTTTCCCACATTACTTATGTTATTTTCACCCATGCATCAACATCCTAATCAGCAGGTTACCACCAATGCAGGGTAACGAACTTTTCCACATTACCTATGTTATTTCACCCATGCATCAACATCATAATCAGCCAGGTTACCGCCAATCCAGGGTCGTGATTTTTTACCCATGTATCCTGTTACCGTTGATGCCGTTGGAGTGCAAAATTTAATTCACAAGCTTAAGTTATCGTCTTCTTGTGGCGTAGATGAAATCAACTCAAAGTTTCTAAAAAACACTGCATTGTATTCATCAATTTACTTGTCCCTAATCTTTTCGCAATCTATTCAGACCTCCACTTTGCCGCTTGACTGGAAAGTGGGGAAGGTGGCCCCTCTGCACAAGTTTGGTAACACACAGTCTCCTCTCAATTACAGACCAATTTCCCTAACCAGTGTTCCTTGTAAAATGTTAGAACATATAATTTACTCCAACCTTGTCTCATTCCTAGAATCAAACTCTTTTTTTACTCTCTACCAGCACGGATTCCGAAAAAGTTACTCATGTGAAACCCAACTTCTTTATTTTACTAATGGCATATAGCATCGGCTTTAGATCGCGGCCCACTTGTGCAATGCATTTTTCTTGACTTTCAAAAAGCTTTCGATAAAGTACCTCACCAATTACTCCTCCTGAAAATTAGTGCCTTAAACAATGACCCGAACATTCTTAAATGGATTGAATGCTTTCTCACTAATCGCACTCAGTTTGTAACAACTAATGACCATAACTCACCTCTTTCTAAAGTAACATCCGGCGTACCCCAAGGTTCCGTATTAGGCCCTTTACTTTTCCTTATATATAATAATGATCTCCCCGACAGCATTAACTCCACTATAAGGCTATTTGCAGACGATTGTGTAATTTACCGCGAAATAAACAATGAATCAGATAACCAATTTCTACAGTCAGCCCTTGACACTGTCTCAACCTGGTGCAATAAATGGCTTATGACTCTCAACTCTAACAAATCTAAATGCATGTCAATAACCCGACGATCTATTTCTCCCCCCTGTACCTACAGAATTAACGCAGTTCCCCTCCAGCATGTCTCTTCATATAAGTACCTCGGCGTTTACATTACCAACAATCTATCTTGGCACACGCATGTTACCTATATATGTAATAAAGCTAACCGAACGCTAGGATACTTACGCCGCAACTTTTCTCACGCTCCGCTGTCCCTCAAAAATTCTACTATACCGATCACTAATTCGCCCAAAGCTTGAGTACGCGTCCGCTATATGGGATCCCGTGCAGCAAGATTTAATCAACGCGTTAGAATCTGTTCAGAACCGCTCAGCTCGGTTCATTTGTTCTAATTATTCCCGTACAGCTAGCGTATCAGAAATGAAATCTAACCTTGACCTGCCCAATTTAACTGTCCGGAGGAAACTGGTGCGACTGCATTTTTTTCATAAGATATTTTTTCACAATCCATCAATGAAGCGAGACCTCATTTCACAACCGTCATACCACTCATCGCGCATTGATCACTGCAGCATAAGGTTGCCATTCCGTTTTGCCGCACCAAATTCTTTTCAACAGCCTTCTTACCGAAAACAGCCGCCGATTGAAACCACCTTCCCTGTTCCGTTGTAACAATAACAGATCCATTGTTATTCAAGACTGCAATTTCTCAGCTATGTTTGTAACTATACGCAGTTTCCATTATCTATCTTTGTCTTGTATGTGCTTGAATTCTTACTTATACATTTTTAGTTGATTTATGTTGCCTTCGTGATTTGCGCATCTGACACTTGTTTCTTTTCTTTGTCTTTTTTTCTTGTCTTTATTCCTTTGTGTGTTATAAAATGTTGTACCCACCCCCTCTGTAATGCCCTACGGGCCCTGAGGGTATTCTAATATATGAATAAATAAATAAATAAATAAATAAATAAATAAATAAATAAATAAATAAATAAATAAATAAATAAGGACCTTTCCCACATTACTTATGTTATTTCACCCATGCATCAACATCATAATCAGCCAGGTTACCGCCAATGCAGGGTAACGACCTTTACCACATATGTTATTTCATCCATGCATCAACATCATACTCAGCCAGGTTACCGCCAATACAGGGTAAGGACCTTTCGTACATTACTTATGTTATTTCATCCATGCATCAACATCATAATCAACCAGGTTACCTCCAATCCACGGTAACGACATTACTTATGTACTGGTACAAGAGCGCGGCACCGCCAACTCACCGACAACTAAAGGTTTCAGCAGAAGAGATACGAGATCGCTAAGTGGCCTCGCAGTAGAAAAAAAAAACTACAACGAAAAATTGTCGTGGTCAGAAGGTCTAAACAATACAAACGCCAATCTGAGGCAGATGCTGTAAGGCGAGCATATGGATACAATAACTTACCACTGCTTCTGCGTATATCCCTCCATAATCCATGCTACATTCCACCCAACTAACTTGTCATCTGCGTAAGGCATGATCACCATCACTCAGCTTCCCAGCAGACTTCTAGTGCGGCAAGGACTCTTTACAATGTACGCGTGGCAGTAATTCATCAACACTTTTCGCAGTGAAGTTTGGTGATTTCGCGCAGTTTACATTTAGCCTAATCTCTTCACTCTTTCGTTATCATGTGCCATTGCTGAACATTTCTTACTGAACAACTTTGTTCTGGGCTCTCCGATACATGACTGAAACTGACACACGGTATCCAACCTAATCCGATCTCGAAACAAAAATTAGTGTGTGGTTAAACGTGCCGTACGATAAAACAACCACACAGTAATTAGGGACACCGCACTGGCGGTGCGCATTATATGGGGGACTGTAGAATAATATTGACCACTGTAATGTACCAATGTCGACGTGAGGAACTCTAGATTAGTATTGACCATCAGCGATTCTACAATGTACCAATGATGGCCTAACACCGCCAGGATGATGAACAGACCGGAGCATCGTCGAGCCACTCAAGACTTGATTGCGACGGTAGCCTGTGACGTTTGAGTGACGTCTTCACTTAATACGAGCTGTAGACTTTTCACATACAAAGAAAACCGCCCCGCCGCGGTGGTCTAGTGGCTAAGGTACTCGGCTGCTGAACCGCAGGTTGTGGGATCGAATCCCGGCCGCGGCGGTTGCATTTCCGATGGAGGCGGAATTGTTGTAGGCCCGTGTGCTCAGATTCGGGTGCACGTTAAAGAGCCCCAGGTGGTCGAAATTTCCGGAGTCTTCCACTACGGCGTCTCTCATAATCATATGGTGGTTTTGGGACGTTAAACCCCACATATCAATCAAATCATACAAAGAAAACCAGCGAAATGATTGGGCTGTGAGGATACGTATTGTCACACTCGTTTCTTAGGTTTTGTTATCGCCCCATACACGTATAAGTGCTGCTTTGCGCAAACCGCGCCAAGTGGCCAAGAACCATAGAGACAATCGCAGAATTATCCGATGCGATTTCGCGCAGAATACGATTATTACAGATTATTCTGGAACTTACGTGGCCGCTATAGCGATAACGCTGGAATATTCGACGGCACATGCATAAATGCCGATGTGCGTCACCGCTTGTCAGTTGATTGACAGCTGACGCTCTGTTGACCGCTATCGGTGTCAGTGTGCTTCTGTAATCTTACTTTCTGTTTGCTGGCCACAAGTTTGGCCAAATAAACAGTTTTATCTTGGCCATACCGACTGCTGCCATCGTCAACGCCACGACCACGTGACAGCTGGTGCAGGTGTTGCCCTATCCGCGTATACACCGAACGCTTCCCTCCAACCATCAGCCAAGCACCAACCCTGAACAAACCAACGATACCAACCTCGACCAACGAGCTAGCGTTGACAACGAGAGGGACCTCCAGAGACCCGCAGGTCGCGGTATCAAATCCCGGCTGCGGCGGCTGCATTTCAGATGGAGGCGGAAATGGTGTAGGCCTGTGTGCGCATATTTGGGTGCATGTTAAAGAACCCCAGGTGGGGTGAATTTTCGAAGCCCTCCACTACAACGTCTCTCATAATCATATGGTGGTTTTGGGACGTTAAAGCCGATAAATAAATAAATAAATAAATAAATAAATAAATAAATAAAAAAGCGACCTCCACAGGAGTACGGTCGTAAACCCTATCAGACTCGCAAGACTGAAAACATGCAGTGACCACCAATGCCAAGATGATGACCGCCCTTGCGCCGCCTGCGCCGATCATTTTAGGGCTACCCACAAACCACGTGACAATTTAAATCAAGCAGCCATAATGAACAGCATTCACGGGCTGTAAACGTCCAGGGTCTTGACGAGCTCAAGGTGATGACGGCGCACGCAGGTCATAAGGAAACGCGAGCCGTTTTAAGGGCACACTCGTTCGTTTGTTCCTCGTGCGAATCGTCGCGCGGATAATGTTTGTTTTCGAACTGTACTACGCTCACCCATTGGATGACGGCCTTTATTTATTGCAATAAATGTAGGAACGGCGATTCGGACTATAAGCGCGATTGGCCACCTTGACCCTCTTAATGCGTTACACACGTGAAACGCATTGTTAGTCAACGTTTCCTCTCTCGTCCCCTATACCCCCATCTCTCTTCCTTGTGCTATAGCCTTCATCGACATCAGTCTTCCCGGAAATCAAGTAAAGATTTCCTGATTGAAAATGGCAGCGGAAAAGGAAAGGCTTTCGTGTCGTGTCGAGTTTATACCGCTATCTCTTTTGTTTTCTATTTCCCCCCCACCCTTTTTTTAAATATTGAAACAATATGAAGTGAATTACTTGTTGCAGTTCCCGAGTTCATGTCTTAGCGACGGCTACTCCTTTCGGCTTGGTTTTCAGGGGTAGAATAATACTTAGGTAAAACTTATTGTGTTACCTTGAGTGTGTCGAGTTGAAAATAGGTCATTTTAACACCGCTCTCTAATGTTTGACACATTGAAGCACAATACGCGCGCAGATGTCACGGGTTCGAATCTCTACCGCAACACCCACGTTTCTATAGAGATGAAACGCTGAAGGCCCACCGTGTGCTCATATTCTGTCGAAAGAACCGCAGGTGGCTGACATTTCAGGAGCCCTGCCTGCACTCTGGCGTCTCATAGTTATATCGTGGTGTCTGTCGTAATCGTTTTTCTCATAATCAAATCGAGATCAATTAGTACTTAACTAAAACAGCCGTGTTTTGCCTTGAAAGAAGTGTTGAAAGGCATTCATCGCTTTATGCAGGAAAGTTTGATACCTACAGTGCCTAACTTTTGGGCTAGTGGAAAAGTTCGTTCCGATTCCATCAAACGGAGCGCCGGTTACGGTCTGTATGGAGTTGCAGTCAATATGTGTTGTTTGTTTGTTCGCTCGTTTGTTTACGTCATATGAGTCATTACTGTAACGAACATACAATTATTCGATACGATAAATAAGAAATTTGACCTCGATCTGTCTTTTGTCTCATTTTGGTACCTATCTTTCGAAAAAAAAAAAAACGACGTCTTGCATCCGTTTTTGGCGAGCCACTGGTTCGCATAGATAAAGCTGGCTTGGCCTCGAGATAGAACAACACAGCTCGCAAGCACAACTCCCAACATCATACGAATAAGATACAAATACCGTTATTCATGTACTTCTCGCGCACACAGTGGTTTTGTTCGTTATTCTTACGCGGTTTAATCGGTGGGCAGGTATATGGACAGGCTCAGTTCACCGCACTGTATAACTATCTAGACGCGCGCCACGCTTAATGACACTTGCATGCTCCCCCCCCCCCCGCCCCATCGCTTCTTACGGCTATTTAGCCATCCAAAGCTCTCGCTTCGTTTCTGATCGCGCAGTGTAGATGCGGCGCGACCAAACACCCGACCCGCTCATCAATGACCGATTCCTTCTCAACCTCAAAAACATGTCCGTCGATCGTTTTTATACGCGCGCGCTCCCGTCCGTATATAAGTGCAGAGCGGCGGCATCTTGAACCGAGGAAACAGGCTCGATTTGCTATCAGCCGCGCAAATCTCTGGCCCGAATCTTCGAGGCACCGATTAGGCAGTGCGTCTCCCGATTTATCGAGTCTTTTGTCTGTCTTTGCGATCGCCTTGGCTCAGCGGGATGGCGCCATTCTGCCTGCATGCATGCCCGGCTTGGCGCGCTTCGGGAGTTTGTCGTTTCGCGGGTTTTAGTTGCACGTGCGCGCAGCGGCGGTTTGGCAGCCGAAGCCGAGCAACGCAAGGTTCCGCGGTGCCCCGGGGTGCGATCACCGCGAACGTGGTCGGGGCAAGCCGAAAACTGCTTTTGGCGAGGGACTTCGGGCGCGAGCAAGGGCGCTCGAGGGAGGAAATGCAGAAGGGGTGTCCCGTCTCGCGAGGTCAGTGTTTTTCAGCCATTCTTACTGCCTGTGTAAACTCTGTCGAATGCCGCGCAGTCGTCCATTTAATTATTAAGATTTTTACAGGCTGGATCTTTGAGCCGCCGTATTCGGTTGTATAGCCTTGTCGCTTTACATCTCGAACAACTAACCCCCGTGTTCACAAACGCTCCTCGACTTGAATTCCGTCCTTCACTTGACTAAGTTGAGAACTGCGCCGCTGCTCGACGGAAATTGACGCGGCGCTTCTCAAGAATGGCTGCAGAACATTGCCGATATGCAGTTACTAGTTCCACCAAGAGACGGCGCTCTCGTCGACTTTTCCAAGTCGAGGAGAGCCCTTGAGTGAAGGAGCGTTTGTGAATATGGGGGGTAAGTGACAGCACACGAAAAGACTGGGCGTGAAAACACGAATACAACAGACAAGTCGAGACACCAAAAAGGTTCATTAACAACTACGAATACAATAGACAAGTCAAGACACCAAAGACACCAAAAAAAAAAAAATTCCGCCATATCCACGAAGTGAATTATGATGAGTGGGCGAAGCTCCAGAGGTAAACCTGGTAAACCATGAATCCTCTGTACATTTTGCCCACTCGATTTTATTACATCGCTCCCCCTAGCGTACGTCGCCGCACTAAATCGAACGATTGCCTTCAACCAATGACACGCGCCATATGTGACATCATTCCTATTTTATAGGATCTCGCGCCTTTCATCAACTACAAGTACCGCTTTCTAGTTTATAACATCTTGCATCTTTTCATCATCAGCTACAAGTACCACCATCTAGTAAACACTACAAGAACTAAACGAGAGGTGGCTACATACAGGAGACGGTACCGCCATCTAGTGAACACTGCAAGAACTAAACTAGAGGTGGTTACATACAGGGGACGGTACCGCCATCTAGTGAACACTGCAAGAACTAAACTAGAGGTAGCTACATACAGGCTACAGGGGACGCACAGCCCACGCCCTAAGGAGCTTCGCCCCTAAAAGGTCGATTAAAAACTGAAAAGGTGCTCACAAGGTATGTACAGGAACTTATCTGCGCGTGCTCATGCAAGATGACAACTGTCAATTAGGCACGCGTGGTGGTCTACGTAATATAACTGTCCGTGCAGTTGATTGTTTCTTTGTGCGAATTATTAGATAATAGGCTTACTTTACTTCCCTCTGGTGTCCGTGTTGGCATGCCCAGTCCCTTAATACGAATACCTGCCAACTAACTCAGCTATTATTTTCTAAACGAACAACGCTGCGATATAGGCATACGCATCGAAACGGTTGGGTTGGCACACTTTCTGTTTCGTGACCCTATTAATCCAAATCTCGGTGTGCAAAACTTGAAAAAAAAAAAACGAAATCCATCTAACAGTCCGAGAAGGCCGTGAACTTACGCGAAATCACCTTATATCGATAAGTTGACTAAATGGTTAATCAAGCGTAGTCAGCAGAAAGAGCAGTATACAGTTAAGCTTCAACGGGACATATCAATAAAACTTCTGTAGGAAGCAAATGTAAAACTCGTGTATTCTTTCGGGTGTGTACTTCAATAGCAGTGAAAAACAGTCATTAGTTATAGCTCAACCTATTTTATTCTTAATTAGCTTAATAATAATCAGCTAGTGCTTAACTGAATAAAAGACCTTCCCTCCAACCTAAACCGACAGGTTACCGTTAACGACAACTTCGTCTTCTACATCCACCGTAACCTCCGGTGCTAGCCTCCAGGTATAGGTGCTGTGCCCATTACTTTTCTCATTGAAATTGGTAATTTTCTTGACATAGTGACCCGATGATGTTCGTGGACGACTGTACACCACAACAACATCACTAAGGCAACTGAGAGCCAGAACCTTTGACTTTTGAAAACCTAAATGACGTTTGCACCAATGCTTCGTGAACGTCTAGTTTGACAGTATTATCGACGTATATGAAGTAGCCACGAGTAAGGAAACAGTAATGCCAATAGTGTAAGCAAGCAGTGGTTGGGCTGCACTCAAAGAAGCCAATTATACGCTGGTAGCATCACAGTGAACGAATGAAGCAGTGAGGCAGTGCCACTATAGTGTGTCAGCAGTAGTGGTAAAATTGTAAGTAAGTAAGCAGTAGGCAACAGTCGGTACTTAACGAAGTTAATGCCGTAGCAGTCGTAAAGTCAACGGATGAGGCAGTGACGTAATGCCCCCAGTACGAATAGTGTCCCAAAAGCAGTGCCCCCCCCCCCCCCAAAAAAAAAATGGCCGCGTACCTGCGTGCTTCACTGTAAATGCCGTCGAAAGATCTTTTGGCTGGAGGCACTGGGTGAGATATAGGCGCCATCTGGCGGTAATGTCGGGAAACGAGAGCTTGTACAACTAGCAGGTCCGCTGGTAGGTGGCAGCTGTACCATGTCATCAGCAGGGCTCTTTTTCATGCATAGCGTGGAATTTTAAAGCGAAGCGTAAGAAGCACCTGTTATTTCATACATCGCATAAATTTTTTTAGCGCAGCGTAAGAAGCACTATAGGGTCTCTAGAATTACGTGTCTCTGTATTTTCGTGTAGAAAAAAAACACACCACCCAATACTTACGTACCGATGTTGCGCTTCAGATATGCGTAACATTTACTTTTTGGACGATAATGCTCGCAAGTATGAACACAGCCACCCGATGAAGATGGCTGGGCATTGAGGAAGAGCTCAAGCTTTCGCCAGTTAGCTGAAACACGTGACAGAGTGACAGACAAACAGACAGACAGAACAAAATTTCTGCGTTCAAGTATCCCAAGAAAAGTTATCGTCTTTTATAGCTTAAGCAAACAGTAGTCTATAGTCGGTAGTCAATGAAGCCAACGATATGGTAGCAAACATATGAATCATTGAGGTCCGCGAGGCGGGAGACGCGCTTAGCCACGACATGCGACGCCACGAAGCATCGCCGCTCCTCCACGACCGAGTGGCCGGCACCGCTCGCCAACCCTAATAATCGGGACACGGCGCGAAAATAAAGCTGTAAATCACAAACGCGCCTTCTCTTTCTATTTCCTTTTTCACGTGCAGCGGCGGGCCACGTAGTACTCGTGCGCCACTGGTTCTTCGGGCCTTGCCCGATGAGCTGCTAAGCGAAGTCGACGCGTGTAGGTAGCGAACGGTTGTTTTTTTCGTTCTCGGCCAACCCTCGTGTGCCCACTCGGCCGTCGGTAAATGCACGCGCACGTTCGGCCTCGCTAATACCGTACATCAGCGCGCTAGCTGGAGATAACATATCGTCGCCTGGTCGTGACGGTAAAGAAGAGGCGGTGGTCGGATCGTTTGAAGGGCCCCCCCTGTGCTCACTTCCGTGTTCACTGTCTCTGCTTCTGACTCCCAGTTTTTAGGGGCGAAGCTTCTGAAGCCGTGGGTCGTGCGTCAACGATGTATGTATGTATGTATGTATGTATGTATGTATGTATGTATGTATGTATGTATGTATGTATGTATGTATGTATGTATGTAGTAGTAGTAGTAGTAGTAGTAGTAGTAGTAGTAGTAGTAGTAGTAGTAGTAGTAGTAGTAGTAGTAGCAGCAGCAGCAGCAGCAGGTAGTCACCTCTCGTTTGGACCGTGGAATGCCCGCTGGATGGCGGTACTAATATATGATGAAAAAATGCGAGATGGCGGTACTTAGAGTGTTGACTAGGTGGACGCCCCACCGTGGTGGTCTAGTGGCTAAGGTACTCGGCTGCTGACCCGCATATCGCGGGATCGAATCCCGGCTGCGGCGGCTGCACTTCCGATGGACGTGGAAATGTTGTAGGCCCGTGTACTCAGATTTGGCGGCACGTTAAAGAACCCCAGGTGGTCGAAATTTCCGGAGCCCTCCACTACGGCGTCTCTCACAATCATATGGTGGTTTTGGGACGTTAAACCCCACAAATCAATCAATCAATTAAGTGGACAGACGGATCGATGGAAGGACAGACGGACGCTTCGCCCCACCCATCATCGTTCACCCCGTAGATATGCTGTAATGTTTTCTCCTTTTCGAGGTTTTAGTATGCATTAACCTGCTTAACAGACAAACTCTTGGATCCTAAAGAACGTCTGAAAATGCGAAAAGACCTCCGCGTCAAACTCGATTCGGATTAGGCTGCACCGTGTGGCAGCTGCCAACCTGCTATCCCGATCGAGAATTCCAATCCGGATCTGCCATGATAGCGATCAAAAGAACCCGTGTAGCATCGGTATTGCTGAGCGTTCTGTAAATCCAAGGTATATTTGCCGGTTTATTCCGTAATGCGGTGTGAATTTTTTATGTGAAAAAAGCCGATATGCTGCATCACAGTGAATGAATCAAATGAGACAGTGCCGCCAGTGTGACTGTAGTATGTTAACAGTGTAGTGGTAAAATTGTAAGCAAGCAGTAGGCCATAATCGGTACTTAATGAAGTCGATGATATATCATCAGTCGCAAAGTGCACAGGCGAGGCAGTGAGGTACTGCCCCCTGCACTAATAGTGCGCCAACAAAAGCGACAACAGTGTAAGTAAGCAGTAATCTATCGTGGGTCGTCTGTGAATCCAACGACATGAATAGTATCAGTGCAGCAAAATGGATGCTGCACTGAGGTGTGCGAGGTACGAGACGCGCCTATCCATGACGTGCGACGCCAGCCCACATCGCCGCTGCCCCACGACTGAGTGTATTAAGTTCCAATCCACGTACATCTCATGCCCGAGCCCACTCTTCTTAGGGGACGCTGCACCGATCTGACGTATGGCCGCGTCGAAGTCGGCAAAGCCGTGTGCCTCGGTTGTGGACCTCACGCGCCGTGGAAGCCACGCCTTGGCACGAAACGAGGAAGGAGCCCCCCGTTGTCGCCATACAGAAGAGAAACGCCGTGGCGGTCGGGGCATCAATGGACCGGTTTTCCTCTTGCAGAGCCGCCTCATACACCCTCATCAGCGCAGCTCACGATCGTGGGCCGCAGCGGCCACTGCAATGAACAGGCCATCAGGTATAACTCCCCAGCTGCGTCCAATCGCCGCGGCAAATACGGGGGTTTCGCAGCACTCCCCCTTCAAGAACCGCTGCTGGGCGATGTTGCCGCGGCCCCGTAGTACAAGAAGGGCATGATCGTATACCATAGAGTTTCGTACGAAGGTTTCTGGAGGAAAACGGCACCGCTGGTGCCGATAGTGCCACGCGTGTTGTTCTGATGTGCTCGGTTTAAAGGGCCCCCTAAACCGCAGTGAGTTGGAAGGCAAAGGCAGTAGCTTCTTCCTCATCTCCACTATACTTCCTACAAGCACTATCCCCTCCTCGACACTTATTTATTCTTGAGAAAACACGTGAAATGTCAGCACTTGATGTTGAGCCAGCAAAGATTTTGCGCTTTTCGACGTTCATACTGCTATTCTCTGATTGCGCAGACGCAAACGCACGAAACGAAGTGGAATCAGTTTATCGCGCCCAATATAATCATGCGAGACAAGGCAAATCGGGTGTGCGAAGCGGGGTATAGGCGACAATTCTCTCTCGTATATCGACCAATAGAAAGGCCGTTTCTACCTGACGTCACGTGAACAACCGGCTGGCGCCACCAATTGTGCCACAACGCCAGGAGAGATTAACGCCCCCCCCCCTTTTTTTTTTCGGCATTTTCAAAGAAACCCAGAAACCCTGTTAGCTATGCTGGGCTTAGATCACAACCCCAGTCTTTCCGAAGCTTCACAATTGTAGTAGAATATTTTGTTAATTGATGGCGCACAAAATACGAACGGGCAGGCTTGTTCCAGAGCTTGCGTGACCGCCAGTGATAAGGCTGCAAAGTTCGATGCGTGATGTACACAAAAGACTGCGGTAACCGGCGATGATCAGCTCATCGAGGACCGACGCTCTGTTCGCCGCTATCATTGTACAGTGCGTTTTGCTGTCGTATAACTTTCCGTTTCCCGGCCACAAGTTCGGCCAAATGAAGAGCCTCTTGCTTCTTTCGTCAACGTCACGACCACGTGACATTATGGTTACTGCGAGCGCAGGGATTCAGGGGGGATCAGTGGGTTTCACAGACGTTAGATTTGCCGAAAATTTGCGCAGTGTTCCTTTGTTGACTTTCATAATTTGGCGAAGATGTAAAAAAATAGAAAAGAAAACTTGCGAATAGTTGTTTTTGGTTGACGATGCACTTTCATCACCGCCTTAAATTTTCTCTTTCTCTTTTTTTTCTCGTCCTTTTCAGGTATCCACTGTCTACCTGTCACGCTCTCAAGCGAGACTGATACTACTGTAATATTCTAATGGAATGAAAACAAGGCAAGGTTAATAATAAAGTAAATGCCGTAGCTGAAAGTAGGGTGACTACTATATATATCGTAGTGTATTGACAAGTGGAGTGACTCAAGTGACTAGACATAAAATAGACAATTAGAGCGAATGCCGTAATTGAAGCAAAGCGACTATTTTTTTTAAATACCATAGTTCAAGGGAAATGATTACAAAACCAAGCGACTATCAAGTGCATTGGGTACTGAAGCAAATATCGTGGTTGAAGCGAAGTGAACAGAAAGTACAGTGACTGAAAGGTGAACTGACTAAGGACGTAAGTACCTACGATGAAGTGAAGTTTTGCCCTGCCTTCGAGATCGTCCCGTACCTATCTTCATAAATCTGACGTCGCCATACCAAGTTAAAAAAGATGTGAGCGGGAGAAACCTTTGAAGACATAGTCATCAAGTAAATGAAAAATGGCGGAACAAGGGAAGATGCTGGCATGCCTTCTCAGGAAGTTTTGAAAACCCGGACGTGACGGACTCTACCAGAACAGACGAGCTATAACTTGGAACATTGTGGGTCACGTATCAGACGAAGAAGAAAAAAGAAAGAAAAAGTCGTTTCGTCCCTTGATTGCACTGGTAGAGTGTACTAGAAGCGCTGGTCCTTTGTGTGGACGTCCATTTCAAAGCCGAGCCGAGCCACAGACGACGACCTTGTCGTCTCTCGTCGTTGATCGAGAAAACGTGAGACTGGCTTGAAGAGCGCCCCGCGCTGCTGGTTGGCTAGTTGTTTTGGTTGTGGTCTCGGGAAGTCTCGTAACCTCTCGCGTGAGCTGACACAAAGCGAGCCGGCAAGACGCGGAAGACGTGCAGCTTTGAAAAAAAAAAAAATACGAGCACTAAAAAAAAAGCTGTGCTGTCGGCGGAGATGCTCGGTGAACTTTGCATTGGTCTATAAAAGAGGAGTGATTCACATCTACGACGTACGACGGCTTGCCTTTTAAAGCGTCACCACGTGCTTTACGATAGACACGAGGTGGCGTGAGCGGCGACTGCACTTCCTCTGAGGGTCGCCGATATTTCGTTATTTTTTTTTCTCATGGTATTAGTGGTGTTTCAAGAAGGAAACGGAAGTATCCATGAAAGGAAGATACGAAACTGTTTTGAATGTCACGTTTACCGACTTCTTTATTTCCTCTCCAAGGCTTCGGTTCTTTCAATACTTCACGCTCTCGAATGAAGCGATTGCGATCCTCTGAGGTCGATTCTTCGCTTCTATAAATGTATGATGTTGCTCGGTTTTACTATTTCTTTAACACTTAACTGTACGAGAAGAGGCGCTTCTATTCATTTAGTCTTTATAAGTATTAACTGATCAGAACTTAATGCAAAGAAGAGATGTTTAGAGTATTGGCAAAAAAAGAAAGAGGCTGGTAAAATTTAGTAGGTGTAGCTGTAGGTCAATAGAAACAGGGGCCCGAACTAAGAAAGGAAGGACTACCTAAACAAAGATGCGTAAGCAAGTAGACCAGAAATTTTAAAGGGGAATGCTGCGACGCATTTCTTGTTCTTTTGTTTTTAAATCTTATAAAAATATACTCGACAAAGTACAGAAGCTATTGTCGCACGTACCAGATGCTCTCGAGCGACCGTCATGCTGTACGCTCGTTCGGTCTGTGCGGACACCGCTTTCTCGGTAATAAAAAGCCAGTTGTCAGCCCAGCACCCTTGCGGCTCGTTTCTCTACTTCCTGCTTCAAGATGTTGGGGCGCATCCTTACGCAGGTCTGGCCTGTGATTTCATATCCCTACTGAAGCGTTCCGTATGCGATGTCCAATAATTCCGTATGTTTCCGTAAGAATCTTACGGAAATATATGGAAAAGATATGGGAAACATATGGATTTCTTATGAAAACGTATGGAATTATTGGACTCGCATACGGAACGTTTCAGTAGGGATATGAGTTGTGAAAATGCAGCTTGCATGGAATGGGAAGGACTAAGTAGCAAAGAGGGAGAGAGAAAGACTATAGGAAAGGTATAGGCAGGTTTACTGGACTAGGTCCAGTTTGCTACCCAAAACGTGGGGAGAGGGGAAGAGTGAGTGAGAGAGAGAGGAGGAGACAAGGATGTCATTTGTGCCCGGTACCGGTCTCTGCTGTTATTCATGCTGCGTGCGATGAGTGTTAGAACAAATGCCAGGAACAAGGAGGCCTGATCGTAGGTCAAGAACACGACGTTTATTCGATCAAGGCTAGCTCCGCCTTCTGCTACTTTGTGCTGTTGTTCTACGTCTGTCGCGCCTCCCCCCCCCCCCCAAGCCCATTATTTTCTTTATTTTCAACAATGAGGACGTGAAGGACGCGCCAGAAAGTGGGAACATTTGCTCTAAGCTGTTGAACATACAGGCTGGCGTGAAGATTCAGCAGAAGCGTCCGGGCTTAATTTATGCTGATGATGTTGTCTTGATTGCGGACACTTGAGGTGCATAACCCACCTTTGTCGCCGCTGAAGCGACCACGTACACGTCTACAACAGAGTAGCCAAGCAAAAGCTGTTTACTATATATACAGCGGCTGGTGCATATATGCGGAATGGACGGTGAACTTGTGGGCCCAGGATTTAGTGAAACGAAATGTGGATTGACGGTATCCAATAATCCCATGATCAGGTGGTGTGTCCATACAGGGCGAAAAAAAAATACTGGCTAAGCAAATACTGGCTAAGCGAATACAAGAACCTCCGAGTATGGGGACACATAGAAGCACAAAAAAAAAAAGCCTCGGCAGCAAAGGGAAAGAGGGATGCTGCAATAATGTATAGATTTGTGGGATTTAACGTCCGAAAACCACCATCTGATTGTGAGAGACGCCGTAGGGGAGGGCTCCGGAAATTTCGACCATCTGGGGTTCTTGAACGTGCACCCAAATCTGAACGCACGGGCCTACAGCATTTTCGCCTCCATCGGAAATCCATCGGAAATGCAGGATTTGATCCCGCGACCTGCGGGTCAACAGCCGAGTACCTTAGCCACTAGACCACCGTGGTGAGGCGCTGCAATAATGAAGCACATGGCGTTGTGCGGATACAATAGGTACGAGTTGCTTCGAGGTCCATGAAAAGGTGTAATGGTTTCGATGCTTGCGTTTCGGAAAACTGTGCTTTGCATGAGGTTAGAAATGCAACCTGGAATATATATGAATGAAAGAATTATCGGACGCCTCCCGCTGGGCGCTTATGGGGAGACAACAAATGATGTTGTAAAGGGTTATATTGGGATGTTCAGCTTTGGAAGTGAGGGACGCTCTGAACAAAGTAAGGCTCTAAGAGAGGCTAAGGAATATGAAAGAAAGTGGATGGTCATAAAAGGTGTTCCGTTAATTCGTATGGGAAGAGCATTGACACATGGTGGAGAAAAAAAAATTAGGAGGCTCTCTAGTGAGTATACGGCTGGAAGTGTAAACAATATGGAAACAAAGAATCTTCACCGAAAAGTCAGAGTGAGATGACTTACGGCTGGGTGGCAGCGATGGTGAAAAAAAAAAACTGCTTTGAGTAACTACCGAAAGGGCAAAAATGAAATAAAGAGGGAAAATTTTAAATATAATTCAAGGGGAATCGCTTTACTGTTTGATATGTTGGGTTTAACGTCCCAAAACCACCATATGATTACGAAAGACGCCGTATTGGAGGGCTCTGGAAATTTAGACAAACTGCGCAGGGGCGGCGCCAGGGGGGGGGCAAGGGTAGGCTGGAGCCCCTCCCCAAAATTCTCGCCTGCCCCCCCTATGCCTACCCAAGTGCCCGGAAGCATATATTGAAAACCGAAAACCTAGTAGGAGCAGAGCTAGCTTGCCCCCCCGGAGGAACTCACTTTTCGTGGTTGCCCCCCCCCCCCCCCCAGTAAAGACATCCTGGCGCCGCCCCTGCAACTGCGGTTCTTTAACGTGCACCCAAATCTGAGCACATGGGCCTACAACATTTCCGCCTCCATCGGAAATGCAGCGCGCCTCGGCCGGAAGTCGATCCCGCGACCTGCAGGTCAGCAGCCGAGCACCTTAGCCACTTGACCACCGCAGCGGGGCTACTGCTTGAAAATTAGGTCTTAGAATGCGCAGTGATGAAGCCTGATTCAGTAAAGAAGAGCAGCGCACAAGCTGCGGAGTGAATGAAGAAACGACGCGGAGCATTCAATGTGGAGATATGCACCCAGTTGTGCATTTGGACAAGAGCCCGCAGGAAACCGTGGGCCTTGGGAGCAAGAATACCTCTTTTTTTCTAGTTCTTTCCGTTCTATTATTCTCCTTTTTCCCCCACCCCAAGTGTAGGGTAGCCAACCGAGCCAAGCTTGGTTAACCTTCCTGCCTTTCCTCTCTATCCCTCTCTCTCTCTCTCTCTCTGGGAGCAAGAATGGAAAGCTGTGCACGCCCGCGATAGAAATAAGTAACAGACGGTTAAACTATTGGTGGCGGATAACTGTAAAGGAAGCACAAAAGAAATAGTGGGAAAAAGTAAGGACATTCTGTCACAAGGGGCAGGAAACTTGCTGCAAATTCATGATTTTTTTTATATGGTAAGATAGATATAAAGGTAGGCAAGGCATTAGGCCGACTTAAAAAGAACTGTTTATTGTAAACAGTTTTTTTTTGTCTGTCGAGCCCGGTGGCACTAGTGTCACCGTGAAGCAAGTGGTTGAACGAGTCGTCCTTATGAACTTCATAAATAACGGTTATTTTTGCAACGAAAACAGCGCAACGGCATCTTCGTGCACGCCGCACTCAAAAGTGCCGCGCACGACACAAGCGTGACCTAATTAATCACGTGACCTATCGTTCGCCCACTGCTACATAAGAAAACTTGAACATTTTGTAAATTCCGAACTGTGTTCGACGAATGCCTGCGGCCATGCGACTGGCTATGCCAAGTACTTTTTTTTTACACTCCCAATGGAACGGCACACAAAAGGAATGTGTGCGTGTCTTTTTTTTATTTTTACGGGCGAAGCTTTTTATAGCAACACTCGTTCGTCCCTCGTAGCCGTTGTCGTAGTGTGTAACAAGTATAACATTTTGACCTCCAAGGTGGTGCCGGTGAGAGATTTCTTCTGTGCGTAGTTGAACAATAAAAGATAGTGCTCAATGTACAAGCCAATGTATGATAAGGGGGAATAAGAGACAGGAAAATTCGGCTTTTAGTTAACGCGCACGCTGCGAATTTTTCATTGTTCAACAATGCACAGAAGACTAGAAAGGGTTGCTACTTTATACTCGCTGGGCGTAACCTCCTAGGTTTTAGAAAGGTTTACCGAGCGTTGGACCGCAGTGCCATGCATACAGTGAACTAGTATACACCATGAACTCGAGGAGGTTTAAGGTGGGAAGTAGATACGAAGTGCAAGCCGTAAGAAAGTGTGCGTGTGCCTCCTCTCGTTCAGTCTTTTATTTATTTATTTATTTATTTATTTATTTATTTATTTATTTATTTATTTATTTATTTATTTATTTATTTATCATATACTGCGAACCATTTAAGGTCCAAGCAGGAAAGGTACAGCAAGTTCAAAGGTAAAATAAAAGTACAACAAAGTTACAATAAAATTGATACTGGTATACACGAAATGTAAGAAAAACATAGCAATCACCATCAAATTATACTCGTTTCCAGAGGGCTGAGTACACACACTGCAACACAAACCATAAGCAAAGCACCACACTCTCAGGCACACAAGAAATTGTTAAATCAAACAAGTATTGTGAAAGCCAGGAAACACAAGGCGCATTTCATGGTGAAAAAGAAAGAAGAGTAGAGTTTCGGGGCAACAAATTCCACTCAGAGATTGATTTCGGGAAAAAAGAGTGTTTGTATAAATTAGTTCTTGCGAAAATTGGCTTGATGCTACAGCTGTGTTTGTGACGGGAAGTCCTGGAAGAATCCTTTACCATGTAGTTTTCTGGCTTTATTTCGAGTTTAGAAAAATATATTAGACGGAGTAAGTTAAGTCGAGCAGCTCGTCGTCTGTCCTCAAGAAGTTCAAGATTTGCCAACTGCAACATCGCAGAGAGGGAATCGCGGCGTCTATACCTACTGTAAATAAAACGGGCTGCCAGGCGCTGAATTTTTTCTATCTTTTGTATATTGTTTTTTGTGTGAGGGTCCCATACTACGGAGGCGTACTCCAAGGAAAGCCTTACCATTGTTTTGTAAGCTTTAAGCTTTAAGGAACTGGTGGCATTAGCTAATCGGTGCTTTAGAAACCCTAGTTTTTTACGTGCGGAAGAGCATGTATTTACTATATGGGTTGTCCAGTTGAGGCTTGAGGTAATTGTAACACCCAAATATTTATATTCTTCGACTTGTGTAATCTGTGACCCTTTTATATCATATTTAAAGTGAAACTTGTTGATTTTGTTGGTGATACACAAGTGAGCCGTTTTTTCAAGATTAATTACCATGTTCCACTCGGAACACCAAGTTTCCAAGTTACCGATGTTTCTGTTTAAAACTTGTTAATCTGCCGTTGAGTTTATGACTTTGAAAAGAATGCAGTCGTCTGCGAACAGTTTAACTGATACGCTGGTATCTATTGCTTGAGCCAAATCATTAATATAAATGTTAAATAAAACAGGACCGAGTACGGACCCCTGCAGTACTCCGGAAAAAACGTCTAAGAAACGCGAGCGCGAACCCTCAATCTCTACGTATTGTTTACGCTTTAGTAGGTCAGATGTGACCCAATTTGTTATATATGAAGGAACGCCAATTGACTTCAGTTTAATTATTAATTTTTTATGGGGAACTTTGTCGAACGCCTTCGAGAGGTCAAAAAAGATCACGTCAACCTGGCTACCAGCATCTAGAGCTTTCGCAAAATTCATTAATTGTAGTTAATAACTGCGTAGTAGTAGAAAGACCTCGTCGGAAACCGTGTTGGTGCTCAGTGAGAATATTTTGGGATTGAAGAAAGTTATTGAGGTATTTTGCGATAATATGTTCCAGCAGTTTACAACAATGACAGGTGAGAGAGATGGGCCGATAGTTACAAAAATTGAGACGGTTACCCTTCTTATAGACAGGAGTCACACGTGCAATACGCCAATCATCAGGTATCGCACCAGACGAAACGGATTTCTGCAAAATGACTACAAGGAACCTGGCTAACAGTGCAGCATAGCGTCTGAGAAATGCGGAAGGGATATCGTCAGGTCCTGTCGATTTTTTCGGATCCAATCGCAAAAGAAATTCTGTGACACCTTCCAAAGAAATCTGAATGACACCACAATCACCATTTTCACAAACAGCCCCGTTTAAAGTCCTTGGAATGTCCGCTCGGGATGGCGGTGCTTCTATATGAGGAATATATGATCAAAAGATGCGAGATGGTGGTACTTGCCGTGTTGAATAGTTGGACGAACGAACACACAGACAGATGCATGGACGGGTGCACGGATGGCTGCATGGACGGATGGACGCATGGACGGACTCAGGAGCGGATGCATGGACAAAAGCAGCGACGGGCGCACAGATGAACGTGCGGACGCATGAACAGACGCACGCACGGACGGGCGGACGGACGCACGGACGGTCACACAGACGCACGCATGGATGGACGGAAGCAAGAACGAATGGACGGACGGATGCTTCGCCCCACTATCCATCATTCGCTCCGTGGATATGCTGCCACTTTTTTTTTTTTTCAAAATTTACCACGAATCGCGGCGAGTCTATAATCTGCCTTCGTTTCGCATGCGTTCGCATTCTTGCGCTTTCAGCGTCCTGTAGACGCCACCCGTGTTGAAGCGTTCATAAAGCTAATTTATCCTCCCGAGAAGCGATACACGCCACAGCTGGCACCGTGCCACGGTGCCGGACGGACACTGGTCACCGCGAGCAGGAAACTGTAAAGGATTTCTTACTGTGCCTGCAAATAATACTATCAGTCAGTAGAAATCATAATTGTCCCCATCATGATCCACTGCAGAGCGAAGGGGTCTCTGTGTTTAGATAAAGTGCTTAGCGATTTAGAGTTCTTGGTACTCTGCTATGGAGAGCGTAAGGCCGTAGCGAGTGCCTCACATTGGATGAGGCTCGTGTTTAGGAAGAGCTTTCAACGATTAATAGTACATAGTACTACACTATGGGAGAACATAAAGCCATCCCAACTACGAGCCAAAGCGAGACGAATCAGGATCACTATGTGTGTAGAAGAAGTGGTTAATTATTTTGAGTACCTGGTACTCTACTATAAGAAAGCATAAAGCCTTTCCGGTGATGCACTGCACCCGACCATTGGCGGAAAGCAGTGTGTTTAGAAAAAACTCCCAAGCATTTCCCCGAGGGTGAACATGGTTAAGTGTGAATGCACAGGGTGATGCTATGAGGGGTATTTATTAATTCGCACTATTATATTTATTAATCACACTATGGTGCCTTTATGGTGTAATGATTCCTGGGAATAGCAATTTGATCACACGGGGGAGTTTACGTTAACTCACTGGCGAATGCCAACGGATTTTAACGGGGGAGGAGGACGCGCACAGCGGCGTTAAAGATATAAGGCGCGTTACTGACACCGATATCTGCGTCGCGTCCGTGGCTTATTCGGTAGAGCGTCGCGCTGCGGCCCGCCAAGTCCTCTTTCTTTTAAAGATAGAGAGAAGACTGTGGACGCCGCCGACGGCGGTGAATGGTTTGGGGTCGCTTATAAACTGTATTCACACTTAATAAGTGGTTAACGATTTACAATACTTGGTACTCTACTATGGGAGCACTGAAAGCCGTCCCACATGCTGGAACGTTCAGCCACACAATGAAAGCATTTGTGTTTAGAAAAAGTGGTTAACGATTTCGAGTACTTAGTACTCGACTATGGGAGAGCCTAAAGCCGTCCCAGAACTAGAACAAGTGGTGACGATCGCTTTTATGTCCACCTGACAACAATTCCCATGGCTATGCGGAGAAAACGTGAGACTGCATGATGTTAGCACGCGGTATACATCAAAGGGCCTCCATGTTTGCTCTGGTGTCTCTCTGGTTTTGTCAGCATATCTAAAGCTAGGGATAACACCCGCCGTCATCGGAAATTGCTAGCTGTGCTATTATTTAGGTGTTCTTGATATCGTTTAATCTAACATCAATAAAAGCAGAGTTTGGAGCATGTGTATTTGTAAATGTTGTGATAGAGTAATTTAAGAACTACAAGAGAAAGCATTTTGAAAGATTCCAGGCTGTGATTAAACACTGGATCCAAACGTTTCAGCTTGGCTGATTAACAATGGTCGCGCGTGGACAGTGATTTTTCACAGACGATACTATTTTTTGGGGATACTTGAGCGCAGTAATTTTAATTTGTCTGTATGTGCGTTTTTCCGTCTGTAAGTCGCACGATTGAGCCACCCGACCGAAGTCTAAGCACTTGCTCAACGCCAAGCCCTCTTGAACTGGTGGTGTCAGTTCATACTTGTGAACATCGTCGATCAAAGAGGAAATATTACGCGTATCCGAGGCTCAGCATCAATGCGTACGTGTTTGGTGATTGTGTTCCTTAAATAGAAAATACATGGATACGTGATGATAAAGACCCTGGTGTTGCTAACGTTGTGCTGAAAATGCGACGCTATGCACGAAAACGACGGCCGGCAGAAGACTTTCGTCTTTCGACATCTGCAGCGAAGTGCACAAATACGCGGTCATTCTTTTTTCTTTTTTGATTTCATCGCTCCATATAACTCGTTGCCATCCCGTTTTTCCGATTCCTCTTTATCCCCCCTGTATCACTCCGATTGATCCCCTGTTGGCTCATTTCTCTAGCCTAATGTCACCTATAGAATATGGGCTGTCCTCGTTTGTTCTCCGTCTATTATATACTGCAGTGGAAGCATAACCACCTCTACTGTATTATGAGCGACAGTTTCGGGCCTTCGCTTTTGTATTCCTCGCAGCGTGACAAGTGTCTCGCTCTAGTTTCAACCTTTTTCTTTTCCTTAATCCGTGGAAACGTAAAAACCATCACAGCACACCCACGTGGGCACATCCCAGCTTTTCAACAATCGTTGAGTTTCGAAAAAAAAAATCAATAAATAAGAAATTTGCGTTTAGTGCGCGCAAACCTCGCTCTCTTTTGCATCTATGTCGACCCTAAGTGCTCCAGTTATCGCACTACACACTCCAGCAGCTCTTTGTTCCAGGCGCGTCTCGGTGAACCGCGCTGAAAAATCCCCGCCGTTGCCGCGTCCCAGAACTGTCATGGCGGCATTCAACGTAGACAACTGCCACCGTATACCGCCCGCTCCTCATAGTCTGGGTTTCTGCGCGTTTGTCGTTGTTTCTTTGGATCGCCGTACGAATGAGCATTCCATCGCGCACTTCGGAGTTTTGAGCAGTACCACGACGAGACGACAAACAAATCTGCGCGAAAAGAAACAAAACGGAGAACTGTTGCTTAGATGAAGAACAAACAACTCCGATTGTTTGTTTGCGCGTGCGTGCCCTCGAGAATCTAGCGGAACCGCGAAAGTAATAATGATCGGAGTGGCGGTGACGACACGTATCGATTAGGCACGTGTTTCCGTTGAAGAGAACCAGCATTGGCTGACTTGGTCACGACTTGGAGGGCAAGAGAACGATAGCCTCTGTGGAGGCCTTGTTATGACGGATAAAATACATGTCGTCGTGACGGGGCGAACACAAACGGGGGTGCAATTGCGAGCTGCACTGAGGGAAGATGTGTGAAAATCGCAACGTTACATTACCATCAAACTGGTTATTGGAAGTACGGAAGCAACAAAAGGAAGAAGGCAGGGAGGTCAACCAGAAAGATCAACCGGTCAACCGGTTGGCTACCCTACACTGGAGGATTGGGTTAGGGGACAAGAAGGCTGAGAAAGAGGGAAGAGAAGAAAATAAAAAGGGAGAGACTGACAGTAATATCACTGCAGCGGGCAACAAGAATATCTCGTTGTGTACCCTCGATGTATACAACGGCAATCCGCCTTTTCCATTATCCCGTGCTGCCCTCCGGCGTTTTGGTGGTGTTTTAGTAGGAGGAACTGGCGTTGCTATAAGGGTGACCTCCGAGACCTGAAGGCGTTTCGCGTCACTTCTCCTTGCAGAAAGCTGCCAGAAGCATCGTGAAAACAGGCGCAGTGATTCGAAGCGAGTGTATTCAAGCATCCTCCTCAGTGATGGCAAGGCATTATGTTTTGCAAAAGAGAGTGTAACAGGTATTGCAAGTACCCCTCTGCGGTGTACTGGTGGTTACGGCGGTGGACTGCTGATTCGAAGGTCGCGGGATCCAATCCCTGTCGCTGCGCCCTAATTTAGATGGAGGGTAAACGCGCTAGGGGCCCGTCTGCTTAAATTTAAGTGCCTGTTAAAGAACTCCAGGTGGTCGAAAATTACAACGTCTTCCTCTGGTGTCCCTCATGATCATATCGATGTTTCCGTACTTTAAACATTATTATTATTATTATTATTATTATTATTATTATTATTATTATTATTATTATTATTATTATTATTATTATTATTATTATTATTATTATTATTATTATTATTATTATTATTATTATTATTATTATTATTATACGTAATTTGTTTGTGCACTAAGCTTTCGTAGACATTACACAACTAGAGTACTCAGACGGGTTGTTCTGGCAATATATATCCACAAAAAAAAGTGTGAGAGCAATAGCAGCAGTTACAGGGAATGTCGAGATACAGAGAATAACCAATAAGAATCTACAAATGCCATGCCGTGCTCTTTCAAGAGAGCCGGTCAGTAAACCGAGGCTGTTGCACCATTACAAGCTGCAATCACTCCCTTCTTCCACTTTCTCTATCGCACGCGCGAGTGCTCACTGAGCTGATTCACAGTGTACTTCACAAAAACGTATATCCTAAGAGGCGGAATGGACGGCTAATCGTGAAATTCTTTCTCGCTTCACTCCCAGTGCTCCTTGGACCAACTGAACTTCCGACTGAAACAAGCGGAAACCCCACAAAATCACATCGGCGTGCCTGGCAAGCATGTACGTACGGGCATACACCTCTACACACCGTCAGACGAAAGAGAACAATAACAACAACAAAAAAATTGAGGAGAGACGTGCAACGCCTCACTGACCTCGAAGGCGCAGCAGCCCTTCGATAAGCGATATCGGCGGGGTTCAAGCTCGCTCAACCACGACCGACCCCATCGCCGTGAGCGATCGAGCCGTCTTCGGGTGATGTAGCTCGAAGCGCGGGGTGTGTGAAAGACTATGGCGCATGCTGAACGATAGACCACCCATGTGGAGCATATGGTGCTGACCACGCGATAAGGGCCGATGCTGCTCTTCTTTCTTCTTTTTGTTCGCGGTGATGCATGTTCGGGAACGAGTGGCGCAAAGTCACGAGGACTTTTATGCCTGACACGACACCATGGAGTTTTTTTTTAAAACCTAACTTGAGAGGACGCTGGTGCTGCCATCGTTCAGCCACCGTGGAAATGATTGACAGTACACAAATTTGCCGAGTCTTCGCGTTTGCGGCTTGCGACACACTTCTGGCTTTGTTCGTTGCTGCTATGTTTTGGTTTTGTTTCGTATAAGGGATCGAACCGCTGTGATCTTCGCGACTCGAGTCGAATCGGTGACCCTAGAAGGTTCAGGTTGTGAAGTGCAACTGCTAAACCTTTGCTGTTCTCTCGCGAAGAAGTGGCTTCAAGCCGCGCGAAGCCAAACAGAGCCAAAAAAAAAACGAATATAAGACTAATTTGTGTACTACCTATCATTCCCATGCTGACTGAAGAGCCGTGCATTGCAGCTCCCGTAGACACTAGCCATAGAGTTTCCTCTATGGTAGACTTATAGGAAATTATATGGACAACACAGTGGCATAAAACACTCCCCCCCCCCCCCCCCTTACATCTATCCTTTGAAAATTATCTGCGCCCTTGTAGTTTCGTGCTGCCTCTGGGATCGGAAGCACTGCATGCTTGCTGGGCCTTACGTAGTGTCGCAGGGCTTCCGGGATCGGCACACTTTTAACCGAGCGCCAATGTCTAGCGACGACGTCATCATGCGTCGTCATAGTGACGTAAAGATGAAGTCTGCAATTCTGGCAACCTGTGACGCTGTGATGGCGTCATATGGCGATTTCATTACATCATGATGATCTTTCGCGTCACTCTTGCAGACGCGGACTCTCACTAGTCGAGTTTGGTGGAGCATTTAAGGCTTTCGCCTTCATAAACACAATAGTTTTTTTGTTAAAATGACAGCCAGGCGAAGGATTGATCGTGTGATCATCTTATTTGAAGTAAGCCGATGGCAAGTGCCACCAAGGTCCTGATTGGAGGCACTTACGATCTGTAATTTGCACTAATTTATTGACAGCTTCATTCTTATTTCCTCCCACAGACGTATGACTTGAAATTGTTAACATGTAAAAAAAAACGGAAGCAAAGGAAAGTGTAGTAGACAATGCAATAGATTGTCTTGTATACCTCTTTTCCTTTTACCTCTGTCCATTTTTTAACGCTCAGCTAATTTTCAAGTCGCACCTGACGACGTAAAGGAGAAAGCACCGAACACAATTCATCGTAACTTTGAATCACAACGTACAACGGACACCGACTGCACAGTCGATGCGCGACATGTAGTAAATGCATACACTACGAGTGATTCGGACTCTACATAAGAATACGTGCATAGCGAAAATATCGTACATGTCACGCAGCGCCAGCGGACTTAAAACGCGAGCAGTTACACCCAGGCCGGTATATAGTTCGACAAATCCGGAATGCAGCGACAGAAAACAAGGAAACAATCGGGGCACATCCTGAATACAGAAGCAGACTACGCGTGAGACCGCTATCTTGTTTACTCCGAAGAAGGCACAAGAGAACAAAGGTGCGCGGATCTCGGAGAACAATTACGTCGTGACGCACACCGTATAAGCGACGTGGGACGCCCACAAGAGTGGCCCCCCGCAAGTAGCTCATAAAAAGAGAGAAAAAAAATATGAAAGATTGCGAACGAGGAAAAAGAAATCGCACGACACCTGGCGTTTCACACGAACTTAAAACGACTCGGCAGTTGTCCGAAAGCCGAGAATCTGCAGGCTCGCTCGAATGAGCTAGGGCAAAAGCGGAAGACGGTCCTGTGCGCGCGTGCATTCGAGTCTGATGGCGATGCTTACAACAGTCTTTGTTTTCTTGTTCATTTGACGATGACAGTGCTCATTCTTCCAGCCAATCAGTTGTGTAAATGAGCGTCAGGACGACCAATCGTTATAAAAGCAACGTCCAAACTTTCTAAATAATCAGATGACTCAATTACTGGACTGAAATTGATATAAGATACTGTTGCTGTTGCAACATCCGGTGCATTGCCTTCGCCGGCGTTTGTTCGGCGGTATCCGACACCGACCAACTGGCCAGTGCCGGTTGTATCTGAGTAAACATATAATGGTTCAATTTGAACAGTAGTAAGACACCTTCCAATGCAGGATAGTTGGGTGGGGTAGTGGGAGAGCTGGTCCCGGGAATGTCTCTAAATGTTAGAATACTAGGCACGCGCACACGCACGCAAGCACACACGCACGCGTGTATTTTTTCCCTTCAGTCCTTGTAGGTCCGTACATTGAACAAAGTTTCCGTTTTATACGACACCGAGACACTAACGCAATAGCGCACACTATGGAGAGTCGGCCTTCTGGAGAGTAATTTCATTAGCACAATAATACACGCATATCAATCTCGTCCACGGTACATCTCTTGAGCACCCTCCCCGAGGTGCTCTGTTCGCAGGGGCGGGGGGGGGGGGCAAGCGAAAAGTGGTCAGTAATTACTGTGCCTGCGTAGAAACTGACTGCGTGCATTTAAAAGGTGTGCACTCCATTAAAATTTGCGTTTATTTTTTTTTGGGGGGGGGGGGGAGGAAGGGGACGAGGGGCGATTTGTCAGTGCAACGACCGTCAATAAACTTTGTCTTCGTTTCCTTCATCCTGTGTCTCTCAATTTCGAAACATGTGGGTAGGCTTGTACAGCGCGATAAAACGCAGCAACCTACCTCTTAGTAAAAACGTGTCGTCGCATTTAGGGTAGGCTCTCGCGGCAGAAATCAGAACTGCTACTGTACAGGCCCAAGCGCAGGAGCCCCAAACCGAGAGGGTGGAAGCCATTAGAGGATATCGACATACTCTTATAGGACAGGTTAGGGCATCTTGATTCCAAGGGTGGACTCCCTCCGAGTTCTAGGTATGACCATCCAGTCGAACGGCTCCAATAGCCTGACGTTTAAGAGTCTCGCCAGAGAGACTGACAATGCCATCAGTCTAATAAGAAGGGTTATCAACAGGCAACAAGCACTTGGAGAAGATAACCTCGTAAGGTTGGTGCACACCTTTGTAATGTGCCATTTCACCCACGTTGCAGCCATGCACAACTGGCAGAAATCGGAGCGTGATAAGCACAACACGTTAAGGAGAAAAGCCACCATTGTAGGCCAATGTGCTCAGATTTGGGTGCACGTTAAAGAACCCCAGGTGGCCGAAATTTCCGGAGCCCTCCACTACGGCGTCTCTCATAATCATATGGTGGTTTTGGGACGTTAAACCCCACATATCAATCGAAAAGCCACCCAGAGCATTCTCGGGCTTCTCATTTACACAAGATTGAACAGACTGTGCCGTCTCGGCATGCACAACAAGCTGGAAGAAATTGCAGAGGCACAGGAGAGGGCGCCATCAGCCAGGACGTTTACCACGCGTTCCGGTAGAAACATCTTGCGGGAGCTGGGGATTCCATCAATGGTGGTCAATTCTCGCTTCTGCGGCATGCCTCGTCAACAGCGAGAACAAATGACCATTGTCCGCATCCCACGAAACGTCCACCCGGAACATAAAGAAGGTGGAAGACGGGCCAGGTCAAAGGCACTACTACAAAGGGCCCAAAAACATGTCGGGGACTGCTCCTTCGTCGATGCGGCCCGATATCCCGAGGGGAAGGCGTATGCGGCAGTGAGCATCAACCACGAGGGCGGTATCACCAACTCGACTGTGGTCCGGACCACGGTGGCTGAAGCAGCAGAGCAAGAGGCGATTGCGTTGTCCTTGCTGCAGATAACAGGAGGTCCACAATTTACGGCGACTCGAGATCGGCGGTCCGAGCGTTTACCAAGGGAACAATATCGGAACCAGCTTTGCGAATTCTTCGGGACAAAGACGTGGAGCCATGCACACTTGTTTGGTTTCCAGCTCGTATGGTACGCATTGAGGGAGCCCCACCATATCTGAATGAGTCAGCCCACATAGCTGACAGAGGAGTAGTAAAGCGCGTAGCTAACAGGGGCGTGGCGCTGATATTTTGGAGAACCGTGACACTCACATCTCGTATAACCAACTCACAAAATATTTTTACCTGGCGCGGAGACAATACCCTCCTCCACACAATAAACTAAGCGGACCTCTGGCTCTGACACTCAGGCTTCTTCAGGTCGGGCGTATACCCTAACACCGCGCTGTCGAACAAACTTTGTCCCGAAATACAGCCATCTAATACATGTTCCTTCTGCGGCGATATAGCTAACTTAGAGCATATGCTCTGGCGATGCCCCGCGTTACACTGTGGGGAAGTAATCTCGCCATCCAAATGGGAGGTTGCTATTACAAGCTCCGGATTTAAACGACAGTTATGGGCAGTCCACTGGGCCCGCGACGCAGCAGAGAGACATGGTCTTCCTGTCCCTGCGTGGGAGCGTCGCGCAACGTGCTAAAGCACGTTCCAAAGGACCAAATAAAGCTCATCCATCCATCGCTCAAAAACTGGCCGCGAGAAAAAGAACACCCTGGCCCAGCCATCCTCGCACACAAAGACAAACAAAAAAAAAATAATAAACACCGCAAAACACGCACACGAAAAGAAAAAGAAAACATAGAAGTCACAAGAACTCCTTACAATGACAGAAAGCTGGCTTTTGAAAAAGCGCTCAAAATTTGGCGTCCTACGCGCGGGACAGAAACTGGTTTACATAAACGCAGTGCGCCTGGGTAAACCGGGCGAATCTACGCAACTTGTTTTCGCATTGCGGGCAGTCTGATGAGCCATACGCGTTAGGAGCTCCATGAAAAAGCGTCAGAGCAGGATAATATTCACTGGCCAAAAATAAACAAAGACTAAAACGTAATGGGCGTTAGCGTAGGAATAGTTGTCATACGTTCAGCGTGCTTGAATGTATTACGCGTACTTTTCTTTCTGTATTTGGGACGTATGCTTATTATATAACCCTTGCACAATGGTGCGGTAAGAAGCCTGTAAGGGGCTATAAATGAATAAATGAATGAATAAATTAATAAACAGAGTCAATGGAATATGTTAAGATGCCCTCCGGTATTTATTTAACCGACTGCATTTCGCGCTACCCTATGCCATAAGAATGCAGCCGGTGACACCGGTATGTATATATCTCTTTAAGGCATCGCACAAAGGGTAAACACCGCACAAATCAAGACACCGGGACATTGTTGGGTACCGATAGTGACCTGTAGATAAAGCATAGCCGCGGACCGATGGCAGTTCGGAAGTACTTGAGCGTTCCGTTTGTCTATCCACGTCGGTTCAGTACTTCATTGACGAGACGGAGCTCGTAGTGAGCCATCCCGAACTTGTTTCTTTCTTTTAGGGGCGAAGCTCCTTATGGCGTCACCCTATCGTCCCGTTATCGTTTGTAACCACCGGCGGCACATACCCGAGAGAGCGGTCCTTAGAATGACCGCTGGATGGCGGTACTTGAGTATGATGAATACATGATGAAAAGGTGTGAGATGGCGGTACTTGAAGCGTTCACTAGATAGGCGGACGGACAGACTGACGGACGCATGAACGGACGGACAGACAGAGATGCGGGCGCATGGACAGATGGACAGATGAGGGATAGCCACACGGACTGACGGACAGACGTACAGATTAACGAACGGACGGACGGAATAACGGATGGATGGACGGGCGCATGTATGGTAGCACGGACGGACGGAAGCACCGACGTCTCATGAATGGGCGGACACAAGGACGGACGCATGGACGGACGGAAGCAAGAACGAATGGACGTACGGATGCACGGACGGACTGACGAACGCTTCGCCCCACCAATCATCATTCACTCCGTAGATATGCTGTGACTTTTTATTCGTTTTGTTATTTTATGCTGTTCTCTAGCTGTGAGGCATTCGCAAATTTTTTAATGCGACAATATTTTACATTTATGGAACGTTTGTACATTGACGTTTACTAAAATGAGAGGGGCTAGTATACGAAATATTTATATTGTTCCTCATAATAATCTTTGTTACCAGTGTCTACTGCGACCACAGACGTTGTTGCATAGCGGGAGTACGGGGGAGTAAGCTTAAGAGAATTCGCCCCCCCCCCTTTCGCTCACATGGAGGGGTGAGTAACATGGGCGATGCTTCACCGCATGTTTTACAACGTATTATTACCGGCTGCTACCAGGCGTGGGTTATACAGCCAATGTCTGCTGGATTCCTCAAGCTTAGGTCTTCTGCATCTTTTTTGTTTGTTTGTTTGAAGCCGCTTTCTCTTTGAATAATTGAGAGCAAACGAGATTGAATAGGGGAGGCTGCACGTTGGCGCAGATGTGACTGCGTTGAAATGCGTCACCCGTCTGCGAACTGCCCTGTGTGGCATGGTTTAATTGGTGGCTTAGAGCATTCCTCGGAATTGACGTGGGCTCACCTGTTTTAAATGGAGCACGTACCACCGCGTCAATCAGTGCGTCACTCCTTTCCGCTTCATCCTGGGAAAAATAAATAATGACGTAAATGTTAGCCGCTACCTTGTGACGTCAGCTGACACCACCAATGGAACGAACGAGGGCCAGGTGCCACAATTACTTCTTCACAGTATCTAAGTACTTAAAAATCATAATTGTAAATCATGAAATCAACCTGAATAATACAGATCAATCATTCGATACTATTTCAAATTAATGACTAGAGATGGAACGCAGGCCATGTTAACATTATGAAAGCGAATGTAAAAGTTAGTCAAGGTTCGTCAAGTATTGAACCCTACAGGCAACGCCAGCGAGCTTCAAGAAAAACAAAAAGCAGACTTCACGAGCTCTGACCAGTATTAGCAGTCGTTTCCTCAATGTCTGGGCACACTAGCTAGACTATAGTCTATAGTTAACCGCCATTGAGCAGCATTTGGCCAGAACTGTAGTGACAGTATTCGCCAGTGCTGATTAGTACTGGTAGTATTCATGGTAACACGGTAGAAATACGGTCAGATATTGTTAAAGAATCAATGAATTATTCAATCAACCCTTGTCTGAATGTTGATTGAATAATAGGAATAATCAAGAAAAACAAAAAGCAGACTTCACGAGCTCTGACCAGTATTAGCAGTCGTTTCCTCGATGTCTGGGCACACTAGCTAGACTGTAGTATATAGTTAGCCGTCATTGAGCAGCATTTGGCCAGAACTATAGCGACAGTATTAGCCAATGCTGATTAGTACTAGTATGCATGGTAACACGGTAGAAATACGGTCAGATATTGTCAAAGAATCAATGAATTATTCAATCAACTCTTGTCTGAATGTTGATTGAATAATAGGGTTGTCGTAGAAGTAAAAGCCGTGTTAGGCTTGACGAGATTGGCGTCAATCCTTGAGAAAATAACCCATCACAAAATATGAGTGGAATGAGCACAGAAAGGCAATGTCTTTAGAAAAAGAATTAGCGCAAGCGGGAACTTGCACATGATGAAAACAAAGAAGGCGAAATCTGAGTGCTAATTGATTCTTTCGTCCAATCGCCAAGGGTCATGCAGTAACATTGAGTTCCACAATATCTTAGGCATAAGTTGAGAAAGCCGGTGACTTGGGGCTGCAATTTCTTCATTTTCTAAACTTCTAAGTGCATTTTTTTTTTGCGCTTCGAAGTTCGAAACAACCGGTTCTTCGAATGTCGACGCAATTGACGCCACAAAAATTGACAATTTACATTAAATTTGAATTTTACTTGGGCCCGTTTCAGGAGACCATTGCCTGACCTCTCGCTGTGTTTAGAACACTGATATATAACTTGATTTAGGACAGTATCTTCTTTGAAAACCACAGATTCATAGCTATCTTGATACAATAGGGTAGGCGTGGACCATTAACGTACTACCACTCACGTTTCGCTCAAAAAAAATTAAGAAAAAGCCATAATTAAACGCCCTTCACATGATATACATATACGCAGCAGTATCAGAGATGGGCTTCGAACGAGGCTTCAACAAGTACACAGCGTCGACAGAGCCACCCTTTACGTGCTATCATTATAAAATGACAACTCGATCGAAGAACTCGTTGTGGTCTTCGTATAACCACCCGCTAAATGAGGCAAGCGTTCTTTCTACCATTACCCAACTAGTGCCCTGTTGGCAACTACGCCCCGAAGAGAAGTTCCCTCGTTTACAGGTAAACGGGCGTTATCTGCGTGTAGATGAATAACCTTACTTTCTGAACGCTGTCTACAACGTATAGATGCGTGTAGCTACTCACGGAAATCGGATATGCTAATGTGGCACAATGTTATGACTATGGTCTCTCTATCTTTCTGTCCAGACTCTTCTTTTTCGAAACCTCGAGTAGATATCCTATATGCAGCGGTAGAAGTTGGCTTAAGTCCAGATTGGTACAGGAATGTCGGTCTTTGCTATGTCAAAATAACCAGTTGTGGCTTCTTCAAGGAGTCTCTCCAAAGGCACGCTTTCGGATGAAACAGCTAGGAACCAGCAAGGGTTGCAATGTGGCCTGGCGATCGTAGTTAATGGCCTGGTTTTTTAATATAAATATAAGCAGTGTCTTGTGATGCCCTTATGTGCCTTCGCGCGTCCGTGTTTTCTTCAAAAGAACCAGGAGTGCCAGCGTGAACGGCGCACTTGATTGAGACCTCCATGACCGGTAGGATTAGCTCGAAAATGCCAACAGGGATCCGTCACCGAGCTCTTCCCTTGTCCTACATTACACCCGTAGCGACTGCGTCACCGCCCAGCCGGCACGCCCGCAAGCGTACACTTACCTAACCAGTCCGGCTGCCTGAAGATTTACTTTCATATTTCGTATTAACGAGTGTTTGCCAATCCTCTCAACCACCGCCTTATAGCAACGCCGATTACTTCCTTGTTAACTAGTCAGGCGTAAACGAAGCGGCAGCCGTTGCCCGGATACTGTTGGTCGTTCAGCAAATCGGTAATTTCAGGGAGCACTTTGTCACGACTGTCACAGACGCGTACAACTATAGGTAAGACTCGCACTTAAACGTTACAGGTTAGAATAAATCATCCCAAGGGCACGCGGAGTTTGTCGGAGTTTGTCAGTACTTGCATTGATGCGCCGATTTGAGGTCCTCGACTGTCGCCCCCCCCCCCTCCACACGGTCCGCCATGGTGGTGGAGTGGTTAAAGTGCTCGACGGCTGTTCTGAAAGTCGCTGTTTCGGCCAGGGCAGCGGCGGTCGCTATTTTGATGGAGGCAAAATACAATAGGTGCGCGCGCTGTGCGATGCTAGTCCACGTTAAAGAACATGCGGAGTCCTTTGTTCCGACGTATCTCACAATCATACCGTGATTTTGGCACGTCAGAAATTAATAATATCGACTGTCGCCTCGCCAGCGAGGCAAGTACATTGTCCTTCACAGGCCGGGCAAAAAGTGCCCTTGACCGAGTAACCAGAAGGAAGGAAAGATGCCGTTTGGAGATGCCCCTCGTTTGTCCTTACCGTATACAGATCGTGCCAATCTTTTTACTTTGTTAATGCGTTTGGAAGGCGGTGTTCTGTAGTTCGCTTTGTTGTCGACAGATGATACCACTGTCGGTGAAGCCACACTTTGTACCACATTACTCGATCTTTGAGAGAGGGGGCAGTGGCCACTGGCTTTACATTTTGATAGAATTGAATAACTCCAATGTGAGCAGCTTTGTCCTGGGTAACTTCATGCCATCGTCAGCAAATTGCACTCGTGGGGGTCGCTACGATGACCGGACCAAACGGCGCACCAGGGAGATTTGATGAAGATTCCGTAAGTTTTACCCGTCATAAAACTCAGTACAGTGTGCAAACACGGACATGAGATAATAGAACCAGATTGTGTCCGCGTCTTGTGTCCGTGTTTTGCATGCCTTATACCGTCCTTCGTAATAAATTCCCACCTGATGCTCGGTCGTCATATGCCTCTATATTCAAAGCGAACACTCGTTTCGATATCTGTGCCACTTGGTCGAAAAACAAAAGTCAGTACGAACGGTGAGCTGGGCGTTCACCAAAGACCACAGAAGACAGCATGAGTAACCACCCGAAAGCTCTGCTAACCGCAGGACATAAAGGAGCGTGGCCTCTTTCGGGGACGCTCACTGCATTCTGAAAGTCCGTACACCAGGGGTCGCTTCAGCAACGCCCTCTCTGCGGGAGCACGCTCGCGCCAAATCAACACTCGAGCACGTCTACAGAATCCTGGATGCCCCGACCTATACAGCACCGACGACGCCTTTGCCGAACGCACGTCTTCATAACCGCAACGCTTCGCCTTGTCCAAGACACTGTGGGTGGTTTTATCGCCTTCCTTTTCGTAGCGTAATAAATATAACGACGATTCGAAGGTGAGACTCACATGACCGAAACGCCGGCTGTTTCCTCGAAGCGGGAAGAATAATGTCCAGCGAAAACAAGAAGGACCGTACAGAAACCTCGATTTCTCGCTTTTCCTCCATGCTCTCTGATCAGAATGATCCAAGAGTAGGTACGGCTCTTTTCCTCTACGTTTCCAGGCTTCGAATAATACTACGATTGGCGATCCCTGCTTGACGTCTATATAGCTCATTGGTTTTCGTATGGCCAGTTGCGTCCGGATCGGGACACACTGTATACACCGGCTGCGCCATCTGCTGGTCGTCGCTGAGGGGTATACGGACAAAAGGCGATTCGGCCATTTGCCGCCCGGCAACACTTCACTTTTGTTTCTCGGAACGAGCGTACAATCCATTTGGTCCCGATGGTCCGTTGAGGCGTGATTCTCGCGGGTGCGGCAAGTTGCTTGTACGGGCATGGTATCCATTGAAGATGCACTGCAGCGCTGGTGCGTGCGGAAAGACTGACTTAACGACTTCGGAGAGCTAGGTATAGCTATACAGGTGGAAGGATACGTCGAACTCTCCGACCGTGAGAAGGATAGGGGTAAAGCCGAGTTCCCAACGTAGACGGCGAGTGACATGGGGAAGTCAGAAAGAGTGGCTTAACGATGAACCGGGAGTCGGAAGTAGCGCTCCTGCTCTCGGAAAGGTGCAGTGCCAGCGTATGATCGTATGTGGCATCAGTACAACGAAACATGAGAAAAACGCTGTAGACAAAAGCGTAAGAAACGGGGATGTGAATAGCTGAGGTTCGCTTGTTCTGGTGACGCGACTCGTCAAGGACGTAACGGCAATAGAAGGCTAGCGCGTTCCCACAAGACTGCAGTGTAAAAAGTTAAAAGGTGTGATACATGTGTAAGACCTAGTGTGGTGTCCTAAGACTGTTGAATCGGAAGCTGATAAGGGCACTGAGGAATCGCATGTTCCAATAAGAAGTGTATACGAAGCCGCTAGGGATAATAATGTGCGTGTATTGACAGGCGGACTTTAGTATAACAAGAAGGTGATGACAAGTGTTTGAGACTAATATGTAACAATAAGTGAGGAGTTTGCTACAAATAGCACCAAACCGTGGCCTCTGAGATGGCGGGCACGCGGCGGGTTTACGCCGTGCGTCCACCATCTCGGAGGCCATGACCGCCATCTCGGAGGCCGTGACTTGAGTTTCGTGAATGGACATAGAGATGGCGCCATCGGCTAACATTGCAGGAATGTTTGTTTAGATTAGTTTAGGTTACTTATGTTCAGTTAGTATAGACCTATTCAATGTTCGTAAAGAAGGGTAGGTGCCGTCGACGTAGCGAGGCACTTGTAGTGACGGCGTTAGCACGAGAGGCTCCCCCGACGCGTATGAAATTTCGGCCGGGCGGAAATTGCGCGTCGCAACGTCGCTACAAGCGCCTGAAAACGTCCACGGCCAAGCGCTTGAGAACGTCCGGCAAGCGCCTGAGAACGTCCACGGCACCTAACTCTATTTACAAACATTGAATAGGTTTATATAGGTTAAATTAGAGTGATGAAGTATTCGTTCAGCCCCGCCGTGGTGGTGTAGTGGCTAAGGCACTCGGCTGCTGACTCGCAGATCGCGAGATCGAATCCCGGCGGCGGTGGCCGCATTTTTGGTGGAGGCGAAAATTCTCTAGGGCCACGTGCTCTGATTTGGGTGCGTGTGAAAAAACCCCACGTGGTCGACATTTCCGGAGGCCTACACTACGGCGTCTCTTATAATCATACGGTGGTTTTGAAGCGTGAAACCCCACATATTAATTGTAGTATTCGTTCGAAACATAACACGGGTTCTGTCCTCCCTGTTCGTTACATCTCTCTTTTTTTTTACCCTAGGTGCTTTTAGCTCAATATACTCATGCAAATACTGGTGTGAGATGAGCGCTTGCTATCGTGGTAAGGGACGATTTGGATGGTATTTATTGATCGCGATCAGTAGAGATCGCTTCTGTACGCTGCAAGCTAATCCGGATTGTGTTTGGAGGACTTGTCAGCCAAATCGTGATATATGTGTCGGATGACGACGCGCAGGATGCGATGGCCTTGATGCAGTGTTGTCTGATCGCGATTGAAGAAGTGAACGTGCAGAAGCAGCCGATCCAGATCAAGTCTGATACGGGACTACCCAAATCTTGATGGTATCTGATCACTACTTGAAAGTGTCCTCGTGACAGCGCTTTAACTTTCCTGACCTTTCGAAGAAAGAAGTGTCGCCTACGGTGGAATATACAAATGCAGGCAAATGTTTTCAAAGCACGTAGGCCGAAGTGTGCAATCCACCCGCTGCGGTGATATAATGGTGAAGTTTCTCGAATTCTGAGACGAAGGTCGCAGGATCGAATCCCAGCCGCGGTGGCCACATTTCCATCAAGACAAAATACTGAAGTCTCGTGTGCTTAGATGCAGGTGCTGCTTAAAAGATCCCAAGTGGTCGAGAGAGAGAGAGAGAGAGAGAGAGAGAACATAAGGAGAAAGGCAGGGAGGTTAACCAGAGCTGAACCCCGGTAGGCTACCCAGCACTAGGGAAGGGAAGAGGGGAAGGAAAGTTATAGAGGAGGAGGGAAAAGGTCACTGACTGGGCCGACGCGTAACAGTTTTAAGTGGTCGAAACTCTCATAGCACTCTATGACAATGTCTTCCGTAATCGTATTGTGGTTTTCGGACATGAAACTCGAACGATCATCAAATTAATCAAAGAGAACGCGGAGTTGCCTACTCTGATTGTAGCGTACTCTGGAGCAGTATTCTGAAAAAAAAAAACTCGAGCACGGCTTGTACGAACTGTGTTTTTTTTTTCTTTTTTCCTATAAGGAAAAGTTCAGTCAACCAAGACAAAGGTAGTGGATAGCGCTGGAGCTTACATAAACGTAGTGCGTTCGTCTTAGGCCGCAGAAAACGTGTGCAGCCAACCCGTTTTAGCACACGCACCTCGCTAAAGATTTCGCCCAGCCTTAAATGCGAGAGAGGCAACAAAAAGAAAAAAAAAGAGAAAAAGAAACGGGGATGCGTGAGACGTCTGGTGCTACAATGGGTCTACGATTAGAGATTGCGTTGCGTGATTCAGGAGAACCACGTACGACCCCTAAAGAGCACGAGCGTGCACTTATTTAATTCGTGATCTGCGCATGCTCAGAAACAAACGAAGCTCTTAACATTATAGCCCCGCGCTCGCACAGAACAGTTTCGTGTTCGCTCAGTCCAGAGAGTTGAACAAAAGGGCAAGCGGTCTCTGTCACCGATTTGTGCCATCGCTTAGTGCACCGAGAGTGAAACGGGCGCACTCAAATTCGAGCTACATCACTGTTACAAAGAGAGTCAAGAAGTGTAATTACACTCGCGGTTAGCAAAGGTTGGGCTAAGTGTACGCACGCTTTGACCCCCTCCGGGATTTTCATAGTCCGTAAACTGGACATTCGGGCCACGCCTAATAAGCCGGTCTGATTGGACAGTCAAGAAAGTTTGCGCTGAAGACACGGTTCTTATGTGTACTGCGGATGACCGAACCGACCTCCGAGATGAGGCCACTTGCTTCTTAGACGTGACCCTAATTGCTTTTCCACTCGACAGATACGGATCACTGAGGCGCAGCTTGTCACCTTACTGCTAATATACCCTACGCATGGCAACATAACGCGAAGCTATCGTTAAAAGGACATTGCGACTTAGAGACACGCGCACAAATAGAAATAGTATGAATTGAATACAAATAGAAACAAATAGAAAAAGATCCAAGTAGGCAACTACGCGCCCTAGTAGGTATTGTTGACATTGGCCGTATTCCCTCCCGAAAAGGAACATAAGTTTCAGACGCAACTTCCGCTAGAAGAGTAAAGGAGTGTTTTACTCCATTCTTACTCTCTTTTGAAAAAAAAAAAACAGTGCCGAGGAGCGGGTGAGGAAGTTGGTATTGTGGAATCCTATAATTAACAGGCAGACAACCTACATAGTTCTACGTAAGAAGATGAGTAAGCAACGAATTCGATCATCTCATGCAGCTTATTAACAATAATAAAGGAGCATCCCACGATTACCTAATGAGCGCACAAATGCTATTTGTTTCTGTTCACAAGCTAGCTCATAGTGTCCTAAGATCATTCACATTACAAAAAAAAAACGCACTTCATACAAACGAGTTTGATTAAATGATTAAATGAACCGCAACACTACACATACATAGCTGTCCTGTGCGCCTGTGACAAAACAATTTCATCCGGGCATCCAGACACGCGGTACAGTACACCCGTGAATGTTCTATCCACTCCGTGGGCAAGAGGAGGCAGCCACGGCAGCTGTTGTAGTGTAAAATGCTGGGAAACTGGGCACGACGGACGTGCAGTTCGCAAGGACGGAACAGCTGGGCTTGCGAGAAAAGCATCGCGAAGAACGTGAGCCGCCGAAGAATTTCGCATGCGTCTACACACTTGTTGCTTCGCCGCTCGTTTTTCAACTCTCTTAATTTCCTTCAATTCATTCTTCCATTAGCGGGTTGGAAAAACTGAATCTCCTGGCTGTTGTCTCTCAAGAGTAAGTTCGTGCACAAGTCGCTCTTTCAGTGAGTTACCTCAGCAGCCGAGCTGACACTTCCACCCCAGCGCAGGGTATACCATACCGGTTGTACATGTAGATGTAGAATTGATCCTAAATTTCTGACTCACACCCACCCTAGTCATTGGTTTAGCTTAGAATATATATATATATATATATATATATATATATATATATATATATATATATATATATATATATATATATATATATATATATATATATATATATATATATATATATATGTATATATATATATATATATATATATATATATATATATATATATATATATATATATATATATAACCTAGAAAAAAGATAATCCTTTTGGAGTTCGTACAACAAACACATTCCTAGTATCTGGTTAACCTCTCTGTTTTCCCCTTTTCCTCTCTCTTAATCAGGATGTAAAAAAAAAACCGTGTGGGCCCGTATTCGCAATTTTGTGAGTACGGGCCGAGATATTCTTTTTAAGGATACGTTTTTAAATGTCCTACTCTGAAAATTGTGGTAAAATAACTTTTGAGCATAAAATGATACGAGATACGTCTTGAGGGAGTCGGCTAACCAATGGGGAAATTTCCCTAAAGAAGAATGTTGTGACTTCAGCCAGAACTGAGGTTTTGTGGGGAAGAACGGTGATATATTTTTGTGCGGCACGCTGTATAGTGACATGGCCTCTAATCATTTACTGCCCGGGCTTTCGACCACCTAAATCTAACTCCTGTATTAACAAACGCTCCTCGACTCGGCTTACAGCCTTCACTTGACGGAATTGAGCCCTGCGCTACCGCTCAGCTGAAATTGACGCTGCGCTACTCAAGAATCGCAGCAGATTATCGCTGATATGTAGTGACCTTCCGTGCCTACAGGCGGCGCTCCCATCGGCTTTCTCAAGGGAAGGTGAGCCGTTGAGCGAAGGGGCTTTCTAGAATACGGGGGTAAGTACTAGGTGTCATTGCATTTTTGCCAATGACTGTGTCTTAACGAGTTCGCACGTTGTCCAGTTGTTGTAGCTGTCCCGTGAGGATCGGGTGTCTGAGGCGCAGCAGTGCCATTTTCGTCTCGTTTTCCCACGAATCACATCTACAGTACAAAAATACGTTATAGGCGTGTATGCCAGTTGGCGGGATTCATTAATAATCGTAACATTCGTGACTTTACTTGAGGAAGAGGAGGAGGAGGAAAGTTTAAGTGGAAGGATAAGGAGGTCAGCCAGTTCTTAGACCGGCTGACTACCCTGTGCTGGGGAAAGGGGTGAGGGGAATAAAAGATGATAAGAAGAAATGTTGCGAAAAGAGAGAGAGGGAAATTACAAAAAAAACAAAAATAGCGACAGAATTTCGATATGATTATGAGGAATGCTGTAGTGGAGGACTCGCTAAATTTCGACCACCTGGGTACCGACATCCCATAGTACACGGACCTCTAGAATTTTACCCCTATCGAAATGCAACCACCGCAGGTGGGATCGAACACGTGACCTTCTGTTCAGCGGCCGAGCACTGTAACCACAACATTACCACGGCAGACCAGGATCCAATATACTCGTCTCTCTCATCCGTCCAAGATGGAGTTTAATAACAGAGGGAACAACAACAAATATAGCCTAGCCTTCGCCGAGTTTACATGACGAATGGTGTAGCAGATTAGTTTTCGGCGCTCTTAAACCTAACTGGAACAAAGAAACAAACAAACAAAAGAACGTGCGCGCGACAACTAACCGAAACTAATTCACGTGATTACGAAGCACTGCGACTACTGGACAATTAAACGGGTTCCGCGTGGCTAAAGAAGAACACGCGATAAATCAAAGCGCAGCACCGCGTCGGGCCCGAAGAGAGAGAGTGTGCAGGAACCGTACCAGGAAGTTTTGCGCGGTAATTAGCGGGCCGCCCAACAATTCCACGCGTATACACGCAGTTGTCGGCAGTAATATGTGGAAGAAAACGACAACAAAAGAAAGCAGTGGTATTTTGCAGCGCGAGGGGTATACATGCACGCAATGAATTGCGAGGCATGGCACGCCTGTATAATAAGAGGAAGAGGCGGAAAGAAAGAAAAAACAACGATGCGCGTACCATGGTGATAACAATCGGTTCCACTTTCAAACCTGGCAGCTCATACAGTTCCGCGCGGTTCAGCCAACAGTGCGAGACTTCCCAGGCGACGAGTGTATGCCTGCATACGTGTCACGGTCGGCCGCGTATTGAGAATAGTTACACCGATTACGAAGCTGATTCCGACCCAGGCTTAACCGTACTCCGACTGATTGAATGAAAGAGCGCGGAAAGGGGGAGGAAGAATAAGAATAATTATTATTAATGTTGTGAGCACAGTCACCGACTCTTCTTTATCAATCGGACGTGTCATCATCATTTGTATAATTTCCTCATCTGTTGATGTCATCATCAGTGTGTGCCAGCTCGAGATCGCCTCGAATAAAGCTCTTCCTCATAAGTGGTGCACGGTGCTTCTCGATCCCCAAGTCCTCTCTCGCACGTTACCACTGGAGCTCCGCTCGGGTCGTCGTCTACTACCACCTGCCATGGCAGTGCGAGACAATCCCGGTCCATCCAACACACACAGATTATGATATCTACAGATGAGGAAATTATACAAATGATGATGACACGTCCGATTGATAAAGAAGAGTCGGTGACTGCGCTCACACTAATGGTTTAACATGCCGCAACCACGATATGATTATAACGCACGCCGTAGTTGGGGGCTCCGGAAACCTTGACCTTGTAGGGTTCTGTGTATACTTGTACTGTGCACTGACATCACACAGTAGACGGGCCTGTGGCATTTTCGTCTCTCTCGAAATCAGACCTCCGTAGCTGGGATCGAATGCGTGGCGTTCGGGTCAGCAGCCGAGAGACAAAAAAAGGTATTCCGAGAGAACTGCACGGTTACCCCCAAAAAGGGCTCTTTGCTCCTCTAAAGGACGAAATGTGCGCAAAGGATTTCGCACACACGTAAGTATAGGGCACTTGTCCCCTTGTCCATGGAGTGAAGCGCCCATTTGTTGGCGTAACTGCAGGAGTGTAAGCTCCGCGTGCAAACAACGTATCGCTGCCTACATAAGCCTGTTTCCTTTGAGAAGGTGCCGTAGCGTGGTGTGGTGTAGTGGTCGGTGCACGTGCATGCTGACTGTGAGGGGTCGTGAGTTCGAATCCCGTGTGTTTGCTGCTAAATTTTTTTTTCGAAATTTATTTCCGAATGTGATGCTTCTTGCATATCGATCGTACATCTATAATCGAATGCCTGCACGCCCTTCGAAGGGCTGGTCAAGTCAACCAAAATATGATTTTCCTTTTGTGCAAACTAACTCTCGATCCCTTGAGGAGCATAACCGCAAGAGCGCGGAGGAACTTCGCGGTTACTCCCAAAATGGAGGAATGGCAGGTTAGTTGGTAGGTTGGTTGTTCCTCAGAGTCCTGGCGCAACCCACCGCGGGAAATCCGCCATGATACCGAGATTAGTTACTCCCTTCTTAAAGGAGCAACCTCGATACCCCTCTTCCTCCTTTATTCCTTAGAGTGTAACCACTATACCATTGCGGATGGCGCCTGCCTTCGACTCCCGTGTTTTCTTGCAAGTAGCTTCGTTAGCGCGCGTGTTCTTGGTTATTACTCCTCAGTCAGTCGGTCAGTCAGTCAGTCAGTCAGCAGTCCGTCGGTCAATCAATGATCATCATCATCATCATCATCATCATCATCATCATCATCATCATCATCATCATCATTATTATTATTATTATTATTATTATTATTATTATTATTATTATTATTAATATTATTATTATTATTATTATTATTATTATTATTATTATTATTATTATTATTATTATTATTATTATTATTATTATTATTATACGTGCTTTTCTGCACCTCGAAGGCTATGCTGGTGCTATGCAACGAGACGTGTCTTGGGACAGCCCATTGCCTGTAATACCTGCGAATTTCACGATGTCGTCACACTGTTTCATAAATATGCCGTCTTTCACGGTGCTTTCTATCTCTCTCGCGCCCGTACTCTAACCCTAACAGACCCCATGCATTACTTGAACCCCTTCGGATTGAATTGCCTCTAATAATGTCCCAGTTTATGCCTATGTCCCGGTACATTCTGCTACAGCCGATCACTCTTTAGGCACGCAGCCCTGCCACCGTTGTCCCTGTTCCCGATCTGTCCCAATGCTGACTGCTGCATTAATTGAACACGTACTTCACGTTTTTACTCACCCAAGTTTAGTTCATCCATGTAGTACAGTACTTTCCTCTGTATATGTTTATGGTGCGGGCCGAGGATTTGTTTTTTTTTTTTTTGCCTCGCAATAAAGGACGTATATACAGCGCCGTATTGCTCTCATCCACGGCAGAAAGGACTCGATTCGATATATTTACGTTGCTGGCCACGCTCGCAAACACAGTGATTGGGACTATTCGCGTGTTGCAGTCTCAAAGACACCCAAAACAGAGTATCGTACTCAAACTTATACACATCGGGTAGTGGTCGTCCTATTCCTCCCGTGTAAACTACGGGTTTGGTCCATGGCAGAAGTGTGAACGACCGCTGGAGTATGAAGTATAGCCGCAAAGCTGCAGAAAAGAAGCCGATACGGGGACACTCTACGAGAATACGGTAGCACGCGCAAACATTGTAGGGCAAGGAACGACAAGCCACACAGCTCGCTTTTGACCGGTCGAGCAAACAAATGTGCTGCGGCGCGGACTCTCAAGAACTACATAAATAAATGCAGAAACGTACGGCAGCGGCGTTCCCTTTCAAACAATGGGGTGTCCAGGCCAGCGTGGCTGGCAAAAAAAAAAAAAAAATGTGGCAGACGCGTTGCGGCAACGTGCAGCGAACGCCAAGCCCTCCCAAGCGTGGCCAGCCGCAATATATATATATATATATATATATATATATATATATATATATATATATATATATATATATATATATATATATATATATATATATATATATATATATATATATATATATATATATATATATATATATATATATATATATATATATATTGTGCGTGTCTCTATGGTTTGTGCCGTGCACGACGTCGGTGGCATTGTCTGAATCCAGCAGCAGCACTCCTCATTTGAACGATGTCCGTAGTTGGCTGCAGTGTCGAGAAAGAGGGCACTGTCATCGCCCACCCGGACGTGGAATAGGTAGGCTTGCTTTGGGAGCTCACGGGAATACACAAAATCAGGGAGTACAAGGTGATATGGGATGGACATCATTTGAGGGCAGGGAAGCTAGCAGCAAGATAAAATTTGAGAAACGATTGAGAGAAATGGGGGAAGAGCGTTGGGCTAGGAAGGTTTTCAGCTACTTGTACATTAAGAATGTCAATACAAAATGGAGGAAGCGAACCAGGAAGTTGACTGGTGAATACTTAGAAAACAGCAGGTGGCCAAACCAAAAAGAACTATCGGTTAAGAAGAAAGTGAAGGAAACGGAGACTGACATGTGGAGAATGGGCATGATTAAGAAGTCCGCACTAGAAATCTATCGAACTTTTAAGCAGGAAATTGCCAAGGAAAGGATCTATGATAATACTCGGGGTAGTTCTCTACTGTTCGAGGCCAGGACGGGAGTACTGCGAACCAAGACATATCGGGCCAAATACGACGGGGTAGACACAGTATGCAGTGCGTGTGGAGAGGAAGAAGAAACTGTCCAACACTTGATAATGTTCTGTAAAGGGCTTCACCCTATAGTTCAGGATGATGGCGCAGAGTTTTTCAAAGCACTGGGGTTTAGGGACCGGGAGGGCAAAATAAACTTTAAGCAGGTAGACTTAACTAGAAGGAAGTCATCTGATTGGTGGCTAAAGTCAAGGCACGAGTGAAAATTAAACTCTTCACTGCAAAGTACGAATCCTCAAACTCACTTTTTAAGGAGAAAAATAAATATAGTGTTTGGTTCATTAGGTATTACGGCTTGGTGGCGCTAGCCACCGCCCGATCTAAAGGGTGCAGCCATATCCATCCATCCATCCATCGGACCGCGGAGATTTTACGTTTTATTGCATAGCGCACAGCGGTAAACAAGCTAAACACGCGAAGATGCTTGCCCGCTTATCCGTGTACTGTCGTGTGTGGATTATAATTCGAGCATCGTCTCGTACAGCATTAGGATTGTGCTCGCTTCATCTTTTTTTTGTTTGACAAAATATTTTTTTTTGTTATTGTGGCATGAGTGCAGAACCAGTTCGTGAACAATGCAGTCCGAATCGTCGGTCGCACAGTTTGTGTTTCTCCGTAATGAAAATTCGCTCTTAATTTATTCCTAATATACGCCTAGGCCTAGATACATACCGATATCACCACAGCGGCCACCCCGGTGGCAAAATCGGTCTCCATCACAAAAGTGGATCCCCCGCGCAGCGGCTTAAATGATCGCGGCTACTTCCACGGTGCCCGCGTGGACTGGTCTCCAGGAAGTCTCCTCGACAATGCTATACTTATTACACGCTTCTCTTCACTTCCTCTCGCCTCTCTCTCGCTTCGCAGACGCGGTGCGACTACGAACTAACGCGATATGATTTGATTCGTCGAGGAAGTGGCGAAGACGTGCTTCTGGACAGCGTTGAAATGAATCACCCGTGAGAAGGAGTACAGCAAACATTTACGACCGAGAAATGGCGTACTGCGTTTGGTCGAGCTGTGATTGGAAGGGGAGGTGACGACGTGTATTCTTGTCATACACGAAGCACTGCACGCAACTAACGCGGGACGATGGGATGGGCCCATTACCCATTCGCCCCATTGCGAACGCGTGCCGCGCTAAGGGAGTGGTGCATGAACAGGTGGCTGGATATAAGCGGCATAGGCTAACCGGGCACGCGCCTGCAATAATGTCTGATTCGCGTCTACACCGCTAACCTTTCTCAACTCTCTCTCTCCCCAACCACAAATCCTCCTCGGCCACCTCCAACGCTTGCGGCCGGTCTGGCAACAATTACAGTCGCGCCGTCGTCTTTTCTACGTCCTTCTTTTAAAAGCGCGCACAAAAGCGAAACTGGAGTACGCAGAAAGCGGACCATGGGGAGGTGAAACAAAAGAACTGTACCGGCACGCTGCAACCGCGTTTCGACGCCTCGTTGAATGGAGGGCGCGTCGCGTTGCAAAAGGCGCGGACAGTGGTCAAAGAAGTCCACGACGACGCGAGAGAGTCCGTCCAGTCGGAATCATTTCGCACACCCCATGGTTCAGTTACTGCCTTCATCAAGTGTTCCGCGTCCGCCTGTAGAGGTCCCTCCTGCCTCTCACTATACACCTACCTCAGCATCAGAAGGAATGTGCACGAGACGTTCTTCCTTGCTTCGTGGTTGACAAACGGTTCACAATGAAGTGGACGCGCGCGCATGTGCGCCGCGGACATTATTTCCATGCACCACCTGTTTTCTTTCCTGGTATACGCGCTTTTTGGTCGCATCCAGGCGCATTGTCCACACGAACGCTCGCATTGCAGAGAAAGCTTGCGACAAAGCGGGGGACGTAAGGGCGGTATACGTACGCTTGGCGTTGACTCCGAGATTTAGAAACGAGAATGTCACGGTGGACGCAGGAACAGAAACTCGGGGGACTGTTAGTATACCACGTGGCCTCTTGAGACGTGTAGCTGCAGATCTTGGCTAATGCAGATTAGTGAACGTCAGTATAGATGTCAAGCCACGTCGGAGAATGTTGGCTTGTGGACCCTCGCTCCCTTTTAATTTCGAAAAGCAGAAATCAACGTGTTGTACACTTCACCAACCCACTCTCAATATATATTTCAACCTCGCATCACGGAGAAATAGAATTTCAGGCAGAGTCAAACACGTTAACGTTCTCGTAACAGCCCAATAAGCGAGCGCACGACTGCGTTCGTCTCTCTCTCTCTCTCTCTCTCTCTCTCTCTCTCTCTCTCTCTCTCTCTCTCTCTCTCTCTCTCTCTCTCTCTCTCTCTCTCTCTCTCTCTCTCTCTCTCTCTCTCTCTCTCTCTCTCTCTCTCTCTCTCTTCTCTCTCTCTCTCTCTCTTTTCTGTTTTTGTTTGTTTGTGACTTCCTGACAGACTATTGGTGACATTTATCAGTGGCCCTTTCTCAATATTTGTTCCCCTATGCAGATGAATACTTTGTTTTTTCGGATATGCGATGCACACGTGACTGGTCGCAAGCGATCATATTCGTGAGGCACCACATACGGTGGAACCATGCTCTCTGTCGGAGAATCAGCATCTGCATCACATTAGTCATTGTGCAAATCTGTATTGATATGCTGTTCGAATTATCTGACGCCAAATTCTCTCGACAAGAAGGCCCCACCGCGGCGGTCTAGTGGCTAAGGTACTCGGGTGCTGACCCGCAGGTCGCGGTATCGAATCCCGGTTGCGGCGGCTGCATTTCCGATGGAGGCGGAAATGTTGTAGGCCTTTGTGCTCAGATTTGGGTGCACGTTAAAGAATCGCAGGTGGTCGAACTTTCCGGAGCCCTCCACTACGGCGTCTCTCATAATCATATGGTGGTTTTGGGACGTTAAACCCAACACATCAATCAATCTGTACAAATAGCCCACGTATGACAAACGGAAGGCGCGGCTTTTTTTGAAATAGCTACATGACCTCATTTTTTTCGTGGCGAAGCACCTTATCGGCTATTCTTGTCCGGGGCTCTTTGTCACGGCTACATTATGTGGGGAAGCGCTCGGGTAATGTACGAAGCAAGAGAAGATTTAACAATTCTCTAACAACAATCGCAATTGTGACAGGGCAACGTAAAACGCCTACAAGCACACACAGTCGGCGAATCACTTCAACGTATATATTGTGGACCTTAGGGCTTAGCTTCGCCCACTCGTCATGACTCACATGCGTGGAATTCTTTGGTTAAATCAACCCTTCCAGCTATTCCGCTGTCGCAGCCCTTTCGGGATGAAATTCCGTGACTAAATCATTAGCTGAGATGAGTTTAATGCCCCGGACCTAAAGGTTATGTGCGGCTGAAGAAAATGTTTCTCAATTCTGCAAATACTAGACATTTTTAAACGTCGTCAGCTCAAGTTCTCAGTGAAAACAAGGAGGCACTGCTGGAGAAACACTAAATGTTCTGTCAAATTGTTGGCGACTACAATTTAACTTTACTTTGGCAAATGTTCGGAATATCTGTACTACGTATGTACAGCAGGCTATCGCGGAAATCAACAGGTTTATGATTCTTATTAAGGACAGGGACGGCGTACTGCTCTCCCATAGTTGAGTACCAAGTACTCAGAATCGTGAAACATTTTGTCTAAACAAACAAGCTGAAAGCCTGTTATGTCTCATTGAACCAGCATATTGACCATTGGCAACGACGTCTGGCGGCGTTCGCGTCAGCATGAGCGAAGCATAACATCATTACCACGTGAGGACGTCTTCATGAGGTCACCAGAATTTACGACGTCACGTGACGTATAATTGCATGAATATTTCGTCCCTTGACGTTGTCGCTTGATTAAAAGTGTGGCGATCATGGAGGCAACGTAGAGCAGATTAGGGGCAGAAACTTTTCGGGGGGGGGGGGGGGGGGGGGAGGGGGGAGGCGGGAGAACATCAACAGATTGACTGAGAAGAAGAAAAAGTTCACTGAGACTGTATATTCTAATGTGTTTTCGACTGACTATGCCATGCTTTTTTGTTTGTGTGTTTGTTGTTGTTTTACCCACTTTTCTCTCTTTTCTTGTTTTTCATACTATTTTCGTGGTTTGTTTAAACTCCCTCAGCAATCACTTGATCGATGAGAGAGTGTGAGGTGGACAGGTCACAGCTGGAGACTTTGCAGGGCACGGACGGACGGACGAACTGACGGACTCGAGTACGATACATTAGAGGATTTCGCCTTAAAAGTGGCTTTCGCCTTCGACTTGTCTTAGACAAGTTCATTGGGAACCCTGTGAACTCGTAATTCAACAGTGAAAAAAAAAAACAGACAAATGCATGAAGAAGGAAACAGAAACACACATGGTCGCCGGGCCGGAACGTTTTTCGTCGCGCCTTTGTGGAAACCGCCGGGCTCCTGTACGCGCGGCAACCTCAGCGCGTGCCCGCTGTACGTATCGAGTACGGTGTACTTATACACCGCCGTGGCGCGCCGCAGGTATCGGCTACGCGATGCCCGAGGCCTGCCTGCGGCGGCCGGGAAACAAACGGAACGAGAACAATGGGCGTAATGAGCGGCGACAGGCGGAAGCCAGCGACGCTCCACACGAACCCACGTACGAATCCTTTCGACAAGGAGCCGGAACTAGCATCGCTTTCTTTTGCCTGTCTCTCTCTCTCTTTAACCTCGCCGTCTTGTAGAGGTAGACGCCGAGAAACAAGCCCGTTTTGGAAGAGGGCTGAAAACGTGTACCGTTATACAGGGAAGCTGTCGTCGTCATCATTATTGTCGTTGTTGTAGTAGTAGTAGCAGTGGTATTGGAGACAGTAGTATGTAATACTATCTGGGTGTTTTACGTGTTGAAACCAGGATATGATTATGAAAGATGCTGTTGTCAGCTACATTTTGTTAGCAACATGCGACTAAGCAGTGTCAAAAACTGATGCAAGGGCTGTTTAAGACTTTATCAAACGCACTGAATGATTGGATACTAAGCAGTAGGGTTGTCTGCTAAGTGGCTACTGTACATACGCACCACTTCTTCCTGTCCCCATCATCATCCTTCATCCCTCTTTCTTTCGCCCTTCCCTTATGCCCTGTGTATACATATAGAGTAGCACGCTATAGGGCGCACTAGCTCAGGCCGACCTCTCTGCCTTCTAATGAATTCTCACTCTCGCCCCCTCTCTCTTTCCAAGCAGCAAGGATAAGTACTGAACGCAACTAATCCGTTCCTTGCGTGGTGCGTAAGAAATCCGCACAAAATGCATAAACGAAAGCAGCTACTGTGGTAAAACTGCGAAGCCGTGAGCAAAACGGTGCTATAGCCGTGTAGTACTGCTATTTATAGCCAAGCAATGTTCAGGTGCTCCTGGATCGGCGCGTTACGCTAATGACACCGTGATACGCGCTGCCTTTTCTTCTTGATAACACCGACTGGTTTTCTGCTGCCCTACTTTTGCCGCGCGGTTTTTTGAGGCGTCTTTGCAGCTGTTCGAGCGTTGCAGTGCATCCTCCTCCTGGCATTGGCCCATCGTATGCATGCGTTGCTGCTGCCAAGTCGATGGCCTTGTTCCGACAAAACATCCGTCCGTGATAATGTCTCCAATACATTGCGCTTCGTTTCTCTCCATGCTCCGCATAACCTTTCTGATTACGCAATCATCGTTGAACCTGCATTAATAGTGCATTATTAATAGTACATTATAGGCTTGTTGAAACTTCGTTAGTAACTTTTTTAGTTTTTTTTTCTTGTTTATGGAAATTTTCAATGACCAGCTTGCGACGCGGATAACCCGTTATCAAAAAAAAAAACAATATTCCCAAATATTTTTATACAGATAAGGAAGGCTGAGACAGCAGACCGAAGTACAGACGTCACAGGAGCAGGTAATGCCAAGAACTATAAAAAAAACAGCTAACGCTGAAGTGATCATGCAGGTACATCAGCGTTATGCCATCGTTGGCCCAACGCTGGTTTTTTGATGTTTATGCCAACTACGGAAAAAGTCGTCATGAATACCGGCCCTACTTCGTATTTGCGGGAAAATCCCATAGCCTAACTGCACTAAGTCATTGTTCGCAACCTTTTTTGTGTCAATACCGCTCAACGCTGGCAACGTTACAAAGCAGGCCTGGATGCCGACTGCAGCCAGCATTGTCAGTCGTGTGCATGGTATGTACTTTGGTGAGCTTCTATGTACACAGTGTCTGCTCCATTATTTTTATCAACCTTTCCATTGTCTACGCTATTGTCTCTTGCCAGTCTTTTGATTGGGTGTCATCTCCTTGGCTGATATTGGCTGTCGTGTCCAAGAGTGTCCATATACTTGCTGTCGAAACATTAATGTTCATCATGACGGCACTTCGACTGGTAGAAATCCGACTTATCACTGAATTAATTTGCTTGTAGTAAAGTTATTCACTTCATGGAACAGCGTAGCGTATAGTACATGATAATAATATGTAGGACTTTACGTTCGAAATACGACTATGAGAGACGCCGTAGTGGACGGCTCCCGAAGTTCTGACGATCTGGTGATGTCTAACGTCAATTGATATCACACCGTACGCGCGTGTCTCTGCCATTTCGCCTTCGTCGAAATGCGACCAGCGCAGCCGGTATAGAACCCGTGACCTTTGATTCAGCAGCCGAGCATCCTAGCCACTGATCCACCGAGGCGTACGGGAATAGAATACCGTGTCTATGTGCCACAAATATTTGTTCTTTTATTGGACAAACCTTCATTCGGCACTTTTAGATCTACACGGACGCTGAATTGGAAATATTCTTAGGCAAGAACTATGCATGGTCCGACTCGTCTTGAATCGTTTAAGGACCACTTAGAACATGTTCACAAAAGGGGAAACGAATGTATTCGATTCGACTCGACTTCGCGCCCTGCCATTGACGTCTCATTCGACAAAGGCAAGCGCCCTCCGCATTGAACACACGGGGCGCAGAAAAAGCGAACGCGAACTGTGTCACGAACTTCTCAAAGCTCCGGGTCTGTTCAAGACAGGTTTGAGTGTCGATATGCACACACACACATACACGAAGCCAAAACTTCTCGTGACGTCAGACGCTCTTCTCTTGACCCTGAATTTCACTGACTGACGGTGCGAGTAGAATGCGAAGAATAAAGCAAATAAGGCAAGACGTCGAAAAAAAAGTGGGCCGTCTAATTTCGCGTTTTCGGTGGCGAGCGTGAAGCGACGCTGGCAATCTCTGAGGCCACGGTTCGACGGACAGACGATGCAGACCTGACGATGCTGAAGTTGACTTCTCAGAAGGTCTTTTTTTTTTTGTTTACATCTTCTGCCCGCGTATGTACGGAGCCAGTGTTGGCCCGTCTAGCGTGCGTGCTGCCGCAAGAGAGGGCCGCGGGTGCATGATGGAAATATTGCGTGTTGCCCCTTGCAGTCCCGTACACGGACCGCTATTCTTTTGTTACGGTGCCCCGCTTAAGTTATGGGAAGAAGACCAGTTTCGTGTCACTCCGTGGCACGAACGAAGGGCTTACGATCGCTCCGTTATTTGTTTTGCCGCACGACTCCGCAGAAGGTCGTCGAGCGCAAGTGGCTTTTGACACGACCGAAGGGTTATAGGAGGGAGGTTCAGGACCTCTAACTGGACTCTCTTAAGGTTACTGAACTGTTTTCCTTTATACATTCGTACAGCCGCTGCATTCGGTTCCAAGATTGAGCTGCGTTGTACAAATTGTAATAAAAGGGATCCTGAAACTGTTTTGACGATTTTGTACAAACACATATGACCGGTAGACCAAGTCCAAAGAGTCATTAACAAACCAATTTCAGCTCTTCGAGTAAGCTGAATAATTTATTACAACGCTTTAAAGCTGCAAATCGCTGCAGGTCACTGCGACTCGGCCACACGCGTTCTCAACCGCCCATTCACAGAGCGACATGGTCTGCCCCACTGACGTCATCGTGGCTACTGATCTGATTGGCTGTGGAACACAGCCAATTTATGTATTTTTAATGTGCATTTTTAGATATGTATTTCAGTGGCTTTTTAAAATGGCGGCTGTTGATTTAGCTCTCGAATGATCAATCTACGTCGAGAATAAAGGCACGGCCAAGGCAAGGCAAGTCTCTCGCTGCTACATTTTTCATCTGGAAAATTTTCGCCGGGCCAGTTTATCATCCGGAAAGTTTATCGTCTGGCCACCTTTCTCCGTTTGCAATGTAGTTTCCTACAACGTTCACTAGAGGGAACTGTGGCGTAGCAATCGTTCAGCTACCATGGCGAGAGTGTACACTACATGCACTCACCTAGTCCTGTTGCTCGCGGCTTCGAACGTACTTGAGGCATTGCTTACTGTTGTGTCTAGGCTTTTGTTTCGGCTAAAAGAACGACTTTTTGCAAACCTCTGAAGCTGATTTGAATTGGTCGGCCTAAAATGACCAAGGTGGTGGGTGGGACTGCTGAACTGTTTGCAGAACACTATTTTGGTGCAAAGAAATGGCTGCAAGTGACTCGGAGTCAAAAGAACGAAGCTTTGGCAAATTCAAGGCATCTCCAACCCCCCTCCCCCCCCCCCCCCCCACAAAAAAAAAGAAACTGCCGCGCGATTCATGGCCGATTCCCCGCGGTGGGTCGAGCCATTCCTCTTGGGTCCAACCAACCAACCGACCAACCAGTTCATTGATGCGTCATGCGTTGCAGCTCCCATAGACACCAGCGCCAGATTTCCCCCTTGAGTTCTATTAAGAAACTCAGCAGTCTACAAAGCCACCGCGTGACCAGACAGCACCGCGAGGATGTATTGCGCGAAAAAGAAAACAAAAAAGAGCCTTTTAAGTATACGCACGGCGTCTTCGTAACTCTCGCGCTAGTGTCTTGTGCGTCTGGTTGAAGGAGTGAGAGAGAGTGAGGGATCTTGCAGAAATGGGTTTAGAATTACGTCACACTTACGACCTTCGCCCGGGGCAGACGACTTTTGTGAAAGCTGCCGCCGCCATTATGATAAAGTAGAAAGAGATTGAAAAAAAGTAGCAACAATATAAGTGACACCAAGAGCGGCTGCAGCTGCTGCGGCAGGTCGCGATGGCTGCCGCTTCGTTTGGACGTGAAGGTAATGCGGTGATGTGCTTTAGCACGAAAAGAAAAAAAAAGGTGCAAATTTGGCGAGAGACGTGAGTGTGTCTGAGGCAGCGGCGATGGGAAAAGGAAACGTTTTCGGATTTTTTTTCTTATCTTTCCACAAAAGACGTGCAAGCGAGCCAAAATGGAGACGTACGCGCCATCGCGGAGAATGAAAAATATAAAGTGACGCCCTCACCAGGTGCAAGGATCTGTCGTAGAAAAAGAATAAGAAAAAGAATAAGAAAGCTTAGAAATTCGAGACGACGACTAAGCACTGCATCCAGCCAGAAAGGAAAAGAAACATTATGCGGCCTGATAGAGATATCACGCGCGGGTCGTGCTAGAAAAAAAAATCGTCGTCACGACCAAAAAATCGAGTCGCGCACGTTGGTACACCGCAAGGCGCTTTGCCTCCGGCAAAGTTTCGGGACCACAGAGCGGCCATACGTTTTTTTTTCCTCTTTTGTCTTGTCTTGGCTTCGTTTCGCCTCTTTCTTCCAAGGCCAAGAATTTAAAAAAAAATAACAGCAGTACGAGACGTGCTTGACGTATTTTGGGTAGAGAGAGGATGAGCGAGAGCTAAGCAATGCGACTTGGAAGAAGAAGGAAAAAAGGAATTGTGTGGTTTTCAACGTTTCCTCTCAGTGCCACGAATTTACACAGCTCTCTCTCTCTCTCTCTCTCTCTCACTCACTCTCTCACTCATTCTCTCCATACCAAATGACGCGTGAGGCCAGCAGACGACTAGATTACAAGCAGACGAACGAAAGTGTGCAGCACAGATGCTATAAACAACACACATAGAAGGAAAGTAAGGGAAAAGGCAATGGCTTTGCACGCCAAAGGTGCCACCAATGGCTGTTTTTTTTTTCTTACTTGGAAGAACCTTTGCACCGAGCGAAGGCAAATCGAATACGCTTCGGCAAGCCGCATTACCAGGCTTCAGCGAATTGTAGGCGTTTTTTTTTTATATGCTACTTTTAGCCTACGACATGCGTGACGACGCTGCGCGAACTCCTACTGGTCGTTTCGGACCGCCGTAAGAACCTATAGCCTCTGTGTCGTAGCCACGTGACCTCATCTGGCTAAATCTAATGTTCCACACTCGCCGTCATGGCTGGGAGCGGCGCTGGCTAGGCACTCGGGGTTTACATGACCAGATTAGCTCAGTTGGTATAGGGCGTGGGACGCATTCACCAAAGGTTGTAGACTCGGTCCTCAAAGGTTGCATGTTGTCTTTCAATCCACTCTAATTTTCTTTAGACTTGTATCACAATTAATACACTACCGTTATACAGGACTTCAAATAGCATCTGCTGTACCATATTCGGCTTCGTCGTCTGTTGGTTGCATCAGGTCGTGTGTAACGAAGAAATGAGCCCTTAATCCATTGCCCTTCTTTTGTGTATTCTGTAGAACTTGTGACCGAACGCGGCGTGGTACTGCATCGAAACACACTTGGGCGCGGTAGAAGCATCAGTGTGGATGTGAATAAATATAGACTAAATCAGACGCAGCCAAATCTATATATCTCTGCAGTGAATGTCTGCCCGTTTTTCTGCTTACAGACGATGAAGCGCGGCAGCAATAAATTTCGATGCTGATCACAACGACTCTATAACGAACTTTATCGCGAAGGGCAGAGCTAGGTTTGATTCACAAGAAACAATCAAACTTGTCCAAACTTTGGCAGAGCAAAGTTAACGTCATAACTTCGTATATGCCCTGTCAGATTGATGACAGGCCTGCTTTAATGATTTCAGCGATTCCATCGAAATTCGGTAGCCTTATCGCCTTTTGAAGCGCATTTTACAAGAACGTAAATATATCGGTGACGTGGTTATGCCATAGCAAACGTTTCTCTTAACCAACGCCTCCTTTATTAAGATGCCTGAGGAATGGCTCGTGTGGCCAACGGAGTTGTCCCGCCTTCAGTTTTGAGCAAGCTCCGCGCAGTGGCGCTCCAGACCGACACTATTATCACGACGTTTTATACTTGTGGCTGCCAGGGGCGCGTCACCCGAGATTTATTACATACCTGCAACCTTACCTGACTGTTTCGGAGGCTATGCAAAATGTCGAGTTGTTGCACCGTCCACCACAGGTAATGCTAAAGACCGAGAGTAATCGAAAATGAAGGAGGGAAAGGGTGCGGAAGCTGTTTTTGTTCTTACGCGGCAGGCGTCTAAATAGAGGAGGCGTTTTCTCAACATTTGTACACTCGCGAGTTCAAAAATTGCGCATGGCTTGCACTAACCCTCATTTCCGTTACTAAAAGCGTTTTTTTTTGCATTATTTAGTTCTTGAAATAAAAAAAAACAAGTTGAAACCATACGCATTCTTTGAACTCATCAGGCCATGCGCTCTCGTCTTGTGAAGTCATATTGAGCACGCCTGTACGTCCTCTTGCCAAAGAGGGTAGGTATAATTGAACAAAAGTAGCATTACAGGCACCCCATTCAGCCTTGTTTATCATATTTAGACAATCACTGAAGCCGCAGCTAGGCTACGAGCCAAACACCTATAGCTGTTACGATGGCGAATTTCGAAATTGCGATAGTCTTCTCGAATTTTTCGCAGGGTATCTATAATTTCGCTTTATTATAACGTTTTGCCTTGTTTCGTTACCTTGACACAATCGCGGAGGACATCGCCGATCTGTGAGCCAATCAGATATTACGAGACGGCCAATACATAGATGACAGAACCAGACAAGAATTCACTTCAACGCGTATCGTCAGGTTGAACCATATATTTCTCCAAATCCTGCGTACCGCCGATTTCGCCATGACCTCCTTTATTGTCGGTTGGCTGAAAATGCGCCAGAACGACTTACATTTGCATAAGTTCCCTGATTGATGCTTCTGCTCGTTCTGCTCGGCAGCCTCACAGCAACCGCCATGCACGCCGCCGTTTCGTATCACATTAGTAAGTTAGTGAGGATTAGTTGGCTGATATTCAGAATACAGACTAAACATCGAGTCTGGGACAAAGACAAAAAAAAAAAGGCAAATACCAAACAACAATCGTTGTGCTGTAGTATACTCTTTAGTGTCCTTGATGTAGTCACACTGCTTAACCCTAAGCTTCGCGCTACACTTCATCTGCCTCTATATATACCTCGCACAAGGCGTAGATGACAGCCGCTTTTAAGCAGACGATGAAGGATGCGAGCAAAAAAAAAAAATACAATACGACCCCTCCTTTGTTCTCGCATTGCCCACCATGCTTAGTTTCCTCGGTATATACTATCGCTCAAGCAGCCCTTCGCGTGGCTTCGTTACGATTTTTTTTTATTTGTCTTCTTTCTTTAGTTTGTGGTGTCGGTGGTATTGAAACGACCTCGTTGTTTAAAAACGGAGCGAGCTTCTGCCGCGCACGGCGGCCATTACACCGTCTTTGACGTGCGTGGGAAGAGGATGGAACTGATGGGTACCCCGCACGATGTGTATTTATGGACGTCGGTTTTTGTTTTTGTTTTTTTCTCGTCTCTTTCGACGTCACGCTCTCCGTCGAAATAAACAAGGCAGAAAGGAACGACGCCCAGCGCCACCCTGGGAGTCGAAATAGTTTCGCGCATGCCAAGCGAGCGTTCAAGAATGGTCTGGGGGGGGGTTTTACGAACCGCGCGGAACGAAAGAAAACGGTTAGCCGAACAACGTTTGTGTGTACAAAGCAGGCCCGAAATAACGCGTCAGGTGGCGCGGTTTGGTAAACACGCTCGTCGTTCATGGAGCGGTACGTTGGACGTGCCACACACACACAAAAGAAAGCGAGAAACGCACCCAGCTTCCACGAATCCTTGACTGAACGTGCATGCCTATTTTTGAAGTTCCCGGAAGGCAGTGGCTCTGTTTGTGTAAGACGTGGCATCTCGCACGTCACCGATTCGTGGTCGAACGTGCTATTTTAACGGGACTTTCAGTCTATACGACGATTCGTGTCGCCTCTATTGAAACCGAAGAAAACGAAAGAACAAAGGAAGTATTGACCGGGTGTTATGGATATGCACTACGAAATTATGGTTCGGTCGCACTTGCTCGTAAATGTCCATAGTGAATTGCATGTAACCTTTAATCGCTTACAACCTAAGAATAATCGCAAGCTCCGCCCACATTCCTCTTTGTCCCTGGCATAGAGAATTTGTGTTTGGAACAAATGTTCGACGATTCAGGGTACGATGTACTCTACTATGGGAGAGAAATAAGGTGTCGCATCTGTGGATCTGTTTCGGAAAAAAATTACGCAGCGCCTATATATGCTTGACGGACGTGGCAAAACACGTTCTCACTTGTTTTTATCACAAGAATACAATAATTCTGCAGCCGAATCTAACCAGGGGTTTTTTTCAGTTTAATACTTAAAATGACCATTCGATGCATCGAACTATACTGCACTGCAAACCGCAGGGAATTTACGGTTACGTTACGAAGGTGCTTTTTGTGTCGGCAAGTTACGTCATCGACGGGCCCGAGTATACCGACGGTGGGAAGGATATCGCCATTTGCCGATTCGATTATTGTGACGTGAACATGACGACCGCTATAGTAACTTCCACCTTTGTCATTCATAACTTTGTATCTTTAAAATATCTTCAAAAGGACTCCTATAGTTGGCACATACGCAGGACGAATGAAATACGGGACAAAAGATGCCGAGCGCCAACAACTCTATGTCTTGTGTCCTGTATTTTATGCCTCCTCTGCCTAAGTCAACAGAGCGCACTTTTAAATATGAATGAGCTCCAACTAGACCACCTTACACGTTTAATGTTTGTGTAGCTGCCGTCCAGCCACTTGTCGGGACAAAAGAAGTTCACAAGAACTCAAAGCATGTGACAAATTTTCTCCTCGCGTAATTGGTTGGTTCCAAGACAACAAAACATAGCACCAAGTGATTCGTGAGGCAGTGAATTTCGGTAGTGAGGTCATTCTATGATCACTAGTGAAAGTGATCACACTTCATACATCGGAATCCACGCTGTATTCTTTGTTTTTTTAGGTGAGAGTCCTATATGCCTCTTCAATTGCGAAAAACGACATGATAATAATGGCGTCGTGATGACGTCATCTTGACGCAATAGGAATACAATATTTATGACATGATGATCCCGTCACAACCTGCGATAACACGATGACTTCACGTTATCATCAACGCGTCATCTTGTCATCAGATGGCATCAACATCGTTATCATATTCGCTATAATTATTATTGTTATCGTGTGATCTTGTGACGTCATGACGTATTGACGTCACAACAATGACGTCGTCGCATGACCAACGCTTGGTAAAAGGTGGGCCTATCCGGGGAGGTACTGAAAGACCACGTTGGGTGCCGAAAGTTTTTGGAGTTGGGGGAGGGGTGTGTGTTAATACAGTCTATTAAGAAAAAAAAAACACGGCATATCCACCAAGTGAATGATGATGAGTGAGCGAGCACTGAGGTCGTTCGGTGCTCACGTAAATCACTCGTGACATTGAGCACTCACGCATGTAAATAAATTACAAAAGCATTGTACAGTTATATACAGTGTTTATTGCTCACGAGTGGTATGTTGTGTTGAGTTGTGAATTTTGTTTTTCCTTTCATTATTATTGCTGTATGGTATCGGATCTAGCATGAAGTTGGCAAAGACGAGGTCTGTGCACGTTGACATGACGGTTGTTGGTCGTTTCGTCGTACGAAATGCATCGTAGAGCGTATCGAGACGTCGTATACTGCACCAGCCAGTTGTTGTCTGTGATCATCATGATCATCGTCATCATCTCCATCAACGTCATCGTCATCACGGCTGCGGGATAAGCCTCGACCTGAAGAAGCTTGGCGCATAAAAGATATAACTATCACCTTCAAGCTGTCTTAGCAAATTCATAAAAAAAACTCTGACCTTTTCTCTCTTTCTTACTCTCTCCATTTGCTTTAACGATTCAACGCGCGAAAGGCCGTTCACTCAAGTCAATGAAGGTAACCTGCAGTTGCTACACAAAACAGTAAGCAAGACCAACGCCTCCTCTAGAAAGATGCCTGCCGCATGAGAAGAAAAACAGCTGCCACACCCTTTCCCTCCTTCATTTTAAAATGTTCTCGGTCGCTAGCGTCACTTGCGGCGGACGGTGCAACAACGCAACACTTTGCATAGCCTCCGAAAAAGTAGTGCACAGTTGCAGGTCTCGAACAACTCTCGACTGACGCGCCCCTATGGGCCGCAGATGAAAAACGCTTAGCTGGTACCGGCCGCCGCCGTGATGATAGTGTCGGTCGCGAGCGTCACCGTGCGGAGCTTATTTAAAACTGAAGGCAGGCCAACTCCGCTGGGAGCGCGAGCCATTCCTCAGGCATCTTTCTAGGGGAGGCGTTGGCAAGACTAACGCGTCGGCCCTGCTTCAGTAGGACTTAGCGCCGCAGACGGCTCGAAACGTGCAACACGCCGTGGCGCCACTGGCGAATGCATCAAGGGGGGCACGCGTGGCGGCGTCTGCCGCTGCGAAGTCTCGCAACAACGCGAAAGCCCGAGACGCACACGTTCGAAACGGAGTCACGTTTCTGCGTGACGCGTTGCTCGAGCGAGCTCTGGAAGACGTCACGCTGCTGGACGTTGGCATTGTATTAACAAAACGTATATCGTACAAGCAGCGTATACGACAGCAGAACGCGCATCGGCTATTGCGTCGACCTCTGGCGGAGGCGGCGCGCGGCGTGCGGATCGAAATGACGCGGCCATAGAACGATCCAGTAGATACAAGAGCGCAAGACGGGTTCATGTTTGTAAACATGGGGTTCAGCTGCAACACGCAGTGTAGGGAAGAGAATAAACATATCGTTTCACCACGCAATATTGCACTGGAGTTGAAGTTACGCATGCTCGCATCTTTATCGATAGAAAATACAATAGTTGCGAATTGATGATTGATATGTAGGGTTTAACGTACCGAAACCACTATATGATTATGAGAGACACCGTAGTGGAGGGCTCCGGAAATTTCGACCACCTGGGGTTCCTTAACGTGCACCCAAATCTGAGTACACGGGGACGGTTCCGAATTGTAGTCTAAGACCATTCGAGTTGTCTAAGACCACTCGAATGCGACAGCATATTTAATTTTTTTTCCATCTCAGTCGACTGTACTTATTTAGCCAGCTTTATTTCCAAACCTTCGTAATTGTCACAAAAAAATTGGAAAAGAAAATTTTTAAATATCAAGGCATAACCACGAAGTGAATGATGATCAATGGGCGAAGCAGTGCTATCATTTGGTGTTACCGCAAATCACACGTGACATTGACCACTCACTCTTGAAATTGAGTGACAAAGCGGTGTACGGTCGTGCAATATTTTTTTATCATAAACGGCATATTGTGTTGAGTTGTGAAGTTCGTTTTGCCATTCTATCACTGCTTTGTTGTGTATCGGATTTGGCCTGAAGTTCGCAAAGACGTGATCTGTCCACGTTCCCCTGGTGGTTGTTTCCAGTCATATGAAGTGTGTCGTAGAGCATATCGAGTGGTCATACACTGTACAAGCCAGTCGTTGTCCATGATCATGATCGTCACTATCTTCATCGCCATCGTCATGGTACAAAGTGGGTACGTGGCATGTACTGTGAACGCTTGTTCCTCATCGTCGTCAGCATCATCGAAACTAGGCGCATCTACGCCGCTGCGCCAACGGATAAGCCTCGTCCTTAAAGGGTCCCTGAAACGTTTTTTTTCACATTCTATTTTTGATTAGACCACCACTGGAGCAAATCATTGGCACCAGAGTTCAATCGAAACGCCCATTATTAACGGAGCTACGAGTACTAAAGAAGTACCTTTCTCCCCCGCTGCGCCTTTCACCCTCAGTTGCCCTCAACTCTTCCTTCGAGGGCTCGGGACAAAGCTCCCCCTTCACGGCGCCTGCGTCACGATGTGGCGTGAGACCACATACGCCTAAATCCCGCCACCTATCCGATACCGACAGTCTGTGTTGCGCGTTCCTCAGCCAATCATATCAGCTGGAAACGATGACGTCAGTGGGGCAGTGCGTGTCGCTTGGTGTATGGGCGGTTGAAAACGCGTTTGCAATGGCCGAGTCGCAGTGATCTGCAGCGATCTGGTGCGATTCGCAACTTTAAAGCGTTGTAATAAATTACAAAGTTTACGCAGAAAACTCAAATCGGTCTATAAATTACCCTTGGGACTTGGTCTACTGACCCAATGTGTTAGTAAAAAATCGTCGAAACCGTGTCAAAGTCCCTTTAAGGAGCTTCGCCCCTGAAAGAAACAAACGCAGGTTTCGGGATCGATTCCCGGCTGCGGGGGCTGCATTTTCGATGGAGGTGAAAATGCTGTAGACTCGTGTGCTCAGATTTGCGTGCACGTTATAGAACCCCGGGTGGTCGAAATTTCCGGAGCCCTCCACTAAGGCGTCTTCCATAATCATATGGTGATCTTGGGACGTTTAACTCCTCATACCAATCAATTAAAAGAAACAATTAAATGACACTGAAACGTGTGGCAACTGTGCGCGCTGGTTTATCACATGGAAGACACGTGCTCACGTGACACAATGGAAAGGGAGTACGCAATTCGTGAACGCGCCATAGCCTACAGCAGTGCCATCACGGAGCATATGTCGGACCAAATAAGGCAAATGAGAGCAACACCACCTATAGACTATTCTCAATAGTCTAGGTGGTGTTGATGAGAGACGTTCAGCTTCGCGAGTACATGAAAACGCGACTTGGCGCAAGCTGTAGAAAAACGAGAGGGGAGACAGGAAAGAGCGCATCAAGTCGAGTTTTCAAGTATGAACCGTACCAGTCTGCAAATAAGTATCGGCGAGTGCATTCGTGGAATGCCGCAGACATGGCACGGCCGGTAAGCCAGGTTTTCAACATTGTTGTGGCTGCAGCTGCTTTTCGCGCTTTCTTCTTGCATCTCAGAGCCACGAAAAAACGCTTTGATCTGCTAATGCCCCGAGAACGCTTTCGACGCACAAAGCCAGTTTGGTATGATGCTCTGGAGTTGAGTCGTTTCTTTCTTTCTTTCTTTCTTTCTTTCTTTCTTTCTTTCTTTCTTTCTTTCTTTCTTTCTTTCTTTCTTTCTTTCTTTCTTTCTTTCTTTCTTTCTTTCTTTCTTTCTTTCTTTCTTTTTTTCTTTCATTCTTTCTTTCTTCCTTTCTTTCTATCTTTCTTTCTTTCTTTCTTTCCTTCCTCGTTTGTTATTTTTCATACTTCACGCATGAGGGCGCTGTAATCACTGGCGTAAGACGACGTAACGCCGAGCTATCGCAGAGCCTGCGTGAATTCACCCGGAATTTCTCCACCTGGATGGAATGAGCTTGATTCCCGCACCATCGTGTTTCGTTCTTTCCCTTCTCTCTTTCATCACTTTTGCTTCATTCCTTCATTCTCCAGTATACGTTCCTCCCGTTCTCTCGGTGTGTATCCCTGCCGTTTTATTTAATTTATCCTCGCTTCGAGGTTTTCTTGTTTCCATGCCTGTTCGTTGCACACCGACGCGCACGTTTTCCGTATCCCGTCTGCCGCCCTGCTTGCTCTCTGATACGCCAAGCGGGACGAAGAACCGAAGCGGCAGACGTTTCTCTGCCTTTGTGCGTCTCGAGCTAAGCGTGAGTGAGGCTCCCACGATTGAATTTCTTTCGTTTGTACGCATGTTCATCATCGCACCCAGGTGTTCCAAGTTTTGTGCCTTAATTCACCGTCATTGCAAAGCCTTGTCGTCTTCTTATAACGCCTACCTTGCACGGACACCTGAGCGGACTCGCTTGCTGGATTTCGTGCCGACCGGTTGTTCCCTCGCGATCTCCGACGTCAGTGTAGCTCTGGCCGACAGGGCTGGCTCTACGCAATCCCCTGACGCCGATCTTCGACGGCAGCGTAGCTCTGACCTACTGGACTTGCTTTACGCCTTCTCCTGACGCCGACAAGAGCTCTCGCCAGTGGTTCCCCGTCCTCGGACTCCTGCAACCGTGTCCATCTTTCCTGTCTTCTCCTTACTTCCGTCGTTAGCTGTCCCTGCACCTCGCTCTCTCTCTCTCTCTCTTTACCCTTTAATCCTATTCTTTAATTCCCTTCTCTACCCCCATTCCTCGTGAGCTACTGCTGAGGTGTCCTCCCCTGAGAGACAGTTACGGGGCTCACTTTTCTCTTCTTTTCACTCAAAATCACTTCCCCCTGCACGGAAACCTGCCTCCAAGCCCCGCCCTTCTAGAGCTTACTGCCCTGATTTCTACTCTCTTCTTTTTCACTTGGATGCCATGCGAATGCCTAAGTACGTTAGGAGCAGGACAGTTCGAAGCCTTCGACACCATAGCGTATATATACGCAATTCCCTACGACACTCCTGTCGTGCCTGTGTGATGGTCGCATCCTCTTCTCTAAAATATTCAATCTTGCGCGTCAAGTTTGAAGTCGTGTTTGTTCCGTTGACAGAAACGGGACAACGAGAAACCAGCAAACAGCGGGGAGACCGAGCGCTCGTGCAGGATACCGCGATCTCGGAGCTGTCTTTCTATATTTGTTCTGACCGCTGCATAAGCTTTCCGAGACGTACGATCACGCACGACCGACTTGTTCGTAGTGGCGGCCTCCGCAAACGAAGCGAGCGCCCTCTACGTCAGTGTATATTACGGAGGGCGCACGCGTCACTGGCAGACAACGACGATCCGTTGGCTCGACCCGGCTCGACGTAGCCGCCTTTTTGTATTAAGTACTTGACCTTTATCAAAAGTTAACGCACTGCCCGAGGCAATACGTGAGGAACACTCATTGGCTGCACGCATATAGATAGATAGATAGATAGATAGATAGATAGATAGATAGATAGATAGATAGATAGATAGATAGATAGATAGATAGATAGATAGATAGATAGATAGATAGATAGATAGATAGATAGATAGATAGATAGATAGATAGATAGATAGACGACGCTGTATAGTGGACCAGCAATTTCTTGTCCTTCCTTCGTGCACCATAGTATAACGAAATGACTACGCATCTACAGTTGTGTACAGTCACTATTAGTGTAGGAAACTCAATGTGTGACCTCGTCATCAGTCTGGATGTAGGAGGTTTAAAATCAATTGATCGAGTATAAATTATGCCTGCAGTATGAATCCATACTCACCCTAAGATAACGGCCGTGGCCGCCATCTTACGACTGAGGGGCAGAATACATCGTTACCGAAGAAAATGAACGGTGCCCCTTCACGCATACAAGTTTAATATGGGAAATTTTTCCTGACAGGTTCTCCTCAATGTACCGTATTTACGCAAAAATAAAGTGAGTTTTTATTTTTACACATTCTTGCTACCTAAAGTTGACCCTAGTGTTACAATAGAGTAATTAGGGTATGCCCTTATGTAACTGGTTTCACTGGCAAATTTTATTGGAGATCAAAACAGGAATACTCATCTCGATGTGTTACTTTCAGCTGGAACTACAATGAAATATATAAAAATGAGCCTCGGGTTTACATCAACAAAGCGAATCCACTTTATCCCTAAGCGAGCCCAACACGAAAATTGCATGTTTCCGAGATAAAAGGTGGACAAGTGCTCACTGCAATTTCGCTGGTAAGACAATGTGAGAGCTCCCATTCCGGCATTCTTTCTCAAAGGCACAATTAAAGAGCACGAGAATTCTTCTCGTATTTGGAAAGTACACAATTTCTCAATCCAGAAAACACCGCTCTTACCGTCGGAAGAAGCGCGCGAAAAGAAAGTACGAGTGGAGACGCCACCTTTGAGATTCTCGCGCGAAACACTGCGTCGTCATCGATTTTGAGGGTAACTACTGGGACGTACGTAGCGTTTAATCGGTTAAAAACTGAGTAAGGTGTGATCTCTAGGTTCCATAGGCTTAGCATACGATGTTTCAGAAAATTTGATCGAGCCAACGTGGCGAAAATACGGAAAATACTCTCCAAAAACTTTGACGTCATGCGCGGAGATTTTTTTTCGTGAAATTTCAAAAATGAAACTTGAACCTTGATTTTTCTACATTAGTAATGAACTTGTATATCGAAACACATGGCCTTAAAGTCCTGAAAGTACAATTGGTGAATGTAAACCAAGGAGGTTTTAAAAAAAATTTTTAAACCTCCTTGATCTAAACCAAGCCATTGTTTCTTTTTATAGTTCCTTTAAAACATTTGTGTATGAATACAGTGACTAGCCCGGACGTTATAGCTGCAGCATGGTGACTCGCTTTCTGGCTCGACTCCCGAGCGCTCGGGCAAGCCCGTGAGAGCTCAGTGAGCCCCTCGTTTGCATATTTACGCCCACCGAGCAGGCGGCGACGGCACGCGCGTCTTGTCCTGCCATCGAACTCCGAAACAGGGCCAAGCGCCATGCCAGCGCGAAGAGAGAACGTGATAAACGCTTCTCCCTAACACCGCGGCCCCTTCCATACGACAGCGCGGCCCATATGCTAAGCCAGACCGCCCGCGTGCAAGCCAAGTCAAGCCGAGACGGCGCGTGCCGGACACACACCGATGTGACCCGGTAGAGAGCGTGCCGACGCATACGTTATACACTAATACCCGTCCGGGATAACTTCGGACGCTGCACGGGGGTGTGCTATCTTCGGCTATGTGGGGTTGTAGGTGCGATTTGCGGTCGCCTCGAGCGTATGTTGATTACGGCGACGTGGCGAAAATCAGGGAATCGCTCGCCACGTTAGTTAACTTCACCGCCGAACTCACATCGCCTGCACGCTAAGCTTAATACAACATCGTCATCATCAGTCAGACTAGGCCCATTGCAGGACAAAGGCATCTTTCATGTTCTGCCAATCAATTTGATACTGCACTTTCTGCTGCGAATTTCATCTCAATGTGCGCACCTGGTTCCGTGTCTCCCCCTCACGGATTCGCCTTCTCTTGGAATCCAGTGCGTTGCTCTTAATGACAAGTGACTATCACTTCATAAAACTTTCAGTAACTAACACGAATACAACAAACCACGGTATATAACAAAGCAACTTGAATGTTGTTAACAAGTGACTTCGCGCAAAAATAAGGTCACGCGGTCCTCTAAGCATTTACCTTAGACGACTAGAAGATGAAAACGTCTTCTTTTTCCTATTTTTTTTCGCGTTCTTTAACGAGTCTGTAGTATTGATCCTCGCCATTCAGTCTATAGGAGAACCCTGTCCACGCCTAGGCAATCTGCAATCGCAGGCAATGCCGAGAGTACGTTCTGCACTGAATATAATGACGTCGTGGATATGCGTCTTCACATCTGGTCCTTTAAGTGTTCTAGCTCCGAAGGGGAGATGCTAGTGAAGAGTACGAAGAAAAGAGGGTTTGCCCACGGAGGCTGCGAAGACATGTTTCCGCCAGGTGTGCGGTTGATGCGAAAGGGAGTGGCTAATATACGCTTATGTTTATCTACGAGAGACAGGTTCAAGCTACGTACAGTACCACACGAAAAGTGTTGATAGGGCAGTGCATTGCTAACCAGGTCTGCGACGCTAACCCCACCTCTCGCAACATCACCATCCCCACCGCCACGTTTCCCGCAGTTTCGAATTAAGCAAGCGGGCACCCCATGGTATTGCCATCATCATTAACACCACCTTCGTCAGTATGTTTGTGTGGAGATCGAATCCGAGTCGTTTGTGTGGCAAGTGGATGTTCTACCACACAGTCACACATTTGTCCTCAGTATGTTTTAGATTTTGCCCGACCACAACAAACCGTTCTAATGTATTTATTCTACAGACCAGATTCCTTTACTTTAGCACCTGCGTTTGATTGTGCCTGTTTATTAAACCGAAAACCTTAGATGCTTTATCAAACGGGAAATCTGACCGTGTCGTGGCGTCGCGGACGAGCGATGCAAGATATCATCACATAATAACGTAAACAATGACGTCATTGTAACGTCTATTACTGCCGAAATTTGTGACGTCGTCATGACGTCACAAAGTCTGGTGGGCTAATATATGTGACGAACGCCACATGATGTCGTTGTAGCACCCTTCTTTGAACGGCGAACTAAAGCGGAGCGTGCGAGACCTCAAGAGAAGAGAATGCAGACGGCACTTGGGAGTGGAACGCGGAACCACGACTACTGTTCCCTGCTCCCTTATACATGGACTGATACAAAAAAATAAAAAAAATTATGGCTGCTGGTTTCCAGTTGTCTTAGGCGAATGCACAAGATACCCCTGTGAGTTTTTTTTTTTCAAGGACGATAGGCTTTCTTGATATACTTAGACGTCGAAATTTTGGTCTGCCTTTCTGTCTGTCCGTCACATGATTCAGCCACCAGGCCATAGTTTAAGCACTTGCTGAACGGCTAGCCATGTCGAACTGGTGTCTGCATTCATACTTGTGAGCATTGTCGATCAAAAGAAAAAAAATCACAGCATATCCACCGACTGAATCATGATGAGTGGGGCGAAGCGTCCGTCCGTCCTATCGTGGGTCGATTTGTTCGTCCGTGTGTCCGTCTGTATGTCCGTCCGTCTAGTTAACACTCTGCGTATCACCAACTCGCATCTTTTCATCATATCTTGATTATATAGAAGTACCGCCATCCAGCGGACAGTCCAAGAACTAAACGAAAGGTGGCTCATACTACATACATCGAGGACGCACTACCCACGGTTTAAGGAGCTTCGCCCCTAAAAGCTATCCCATGTGGCACATACCCGCTCTCTCGGGTATGTGCCACCGGTGGTTACAAACGATAACGGTAGACGAACGGGTGACGCCATAAGGAGCTTCGCCCCTAAAGGCAATCGTTACGCATATCCGAGGCATAATATCAATATGTAATTATTAAATTGTGTGTTCCTTTACTATAAAATACGTAGATACGTCATTTTAAAGACCATAGTGGCTCTTAGGCTGCGCTCAAAGTACGATGTTATGCACAGCTTTCTCCCAATCCTATGGTGCTGCCACCTGACAGTGGTCCTGGGGCCTGCACTAGCTCGTGTTTCCCTACGCCACTTGCAGATGGCGCCAACATCTCAAGCAGCGTCATATCTCACGTGGATGAGACTAGGACTCATGTAGTACGGCCGGCAGAAAATTTCGACACCATTTGCAGCGAACCGCGTAGATACGTGGCCAAATTTCGTCTCTTTCAACGATATGCTGTGCTTTCTTACTTCCGTTTCCCTCTCCTCACCCTCACGTCTATACTTCTCACATTTGCGTTCCTTTCCCATGCCCTTGCTATACGGTGCTACGCTATACAAGGCTATTGCAATGTTTACTGTGCTCCATGGCGTGCCTGCATGGACCAGTTGTTACCATTCTCACCTTCGGAACGAGGATGCGCGGTTTCGTAAAAAAATATATATATTTTTTCACCAAAAATTTCTCTTTCAATTCTATTTCTCGTCCTCCCTATATATCTCTATGCTGGTTATATTAGCCATCAGGGTTAATTGAATTCAATCATGGATCTTTACAAACTCGCCCTTGAGTTCTTTTATATAGCATAAAACTTACTCTGAATCGTCTACTATTTCTTTCTAAACACAGAGGTGATCAAGAAGTGGGGGCGCTTCTGGGTTAAATGTTTAAGTACAGTAGAGGCAACTATATAAACGCAACTTTTTCTCGGTTCAATACACAGTAGTCATGGCCATTCGCATTTCGTTCTAAACACTTCTATGTATTTACGGTACATCGTTGTTTACCGTCATTTACAAGGACTGCTTACAACCTATTGTTAAGCACATGCATATTATACTTAACTATTTTTTCTGTTGAAGGTGAAGCTGTAATGTGTCGGATCCCGGGATTTCTTCGCCTGCGCACTATAGTGTTACCATCCGCGTCCCAGGTTTTGCAGGACCGTTCCTTTTTCACACAACGCCCCGAGTTCCACGCCGTCCCTGCGGGGACATCTGTGTCCGGGATTTGTTACGTACCATCCAGTTAGACAATTTCATGTGGTCCAACGCGCGCCCGACAACGCGCATCGCGCAAGGTAGCACGAAGTTCGCACGCACGGAACAGGTGGCCAGCGGTGTCTGCGATTGCCTTTGGCCGTTTAGCTAAAATTCCACGTGAAAGGGGAAAGCATTAACGAGTATACCTTCTATACACCTTTTCACAGGAAGGAAAAAAAAACCGCCATGATGGGCTGTGCGCGGGAGTACAAAGGCTAAGGGCGCAGCGTTGTCAGTGCATTTTCGAGGGGACGCGCCAATTCTAACAGCCCAAGGAGGGCTATGCTGGCGCCCAGGGAGGCATTTATGAAAAGGTGAATAGCCAGAGGAAGCGCTGAAAGCAACAAATAGTCAGCTGAAGTACCACTTAAGCAGGTCGTAACAATAAACAAGCAATAGATTTGTTTTGGAAGATACCACAGTAAAGGAAAACTGATTTCACTGGCTTTCTATGTTAGTGTACGACACCCCCCCCCCTCCCCTTACCTTCTTCCCCGACTTCCTTTAGTGAGGGGTTGATAACCTTAGTCCGTACACATAGTCAGGAAACCGCTTTACGATTTTAATCGTGAAGCGGCTGTTACCGTTCAAACTATGCATACGAGCTTGAAAGATTATGCTTAGATATTTTAAACGATTGACTAATAACAAAACGAAAGTTCCGGTCTGCGGACGAAAGCGCTTCCTTTGCCTTAGTATTGATGACATCGGTAGTTACTAAAATGAGCCAGAGTTCCAAGGTTTCATGCCTAAACCAGGAACACAAACTTACACTTCTGAGAGTAAATCAATGTGTACTCGATGACAGCAAACGAGTGATAATGCATACGTACTTTCACAAAATTTTTGCTTAGCTACTGGTCCACAAGGAGCTGCTTACAGGACAGCTTTATGCTCTCCCATAGTAGAGTACCTAGTACTATAAATCGTTAACTACTTTCTCTAAACACACTTAACAGGGCCTCTTAAAGTGTGAGGCCCAAAGGATGGCTCTAAGCCGTCCCATAGTAGAGTACCTAGTTCTCAAATCGTTACCCACTTTTTTCTGAAGCAGTACCAAGTACTATAAATTGCTAACCTCTTCTTCTGAATCACACACGCTTTCAGTCACCCATGTAAATAAGTATTGTTTTTCGTAGTGGTTTAGCTGTAATCTGGACTGCTCACTGGTCTCCCATGGTTGAGTGCGAAGTACTCCGAATCATTAAACACTTTTTTCTAAACACATGTTGCTGTTCTCCACTGGTTTCACCCATACACGGGAAAGCTTAATCCTCTCCCATAGTGAAATACATCGTACTTTAATTAAATTGTCGATCATTTTTTTATAAACACCTGTTGCCTGTTTAAAAAGTAACACGTCTTGTTATATAGATATTTTTTTTGTAGCACGGGGTCTGTTATCGTAATGGCTGATTGGTGAGTTTGGGATTCATGACTGCTTGAACTGCGAGCGTGCAACGTAGACAACGACTAACTAACACACGGAAAAGCTCGCATTATACCAATTGAAAGTTTATACGGAAGGCTGGGACAAATATATACTGACAGGTAATTCTGTCCGTATATATTTTTCACAGCCTTCCGATTCTGTCAGTATGCATGTGTCACAACCTTGCGTGTAAACTTTAGGCTAATCTTTTCAGTATGCGCTTCTCCGCGCATTAGTCCCTGTCTACGTCACGCGCTTGTATTTCAAACTATTATCTAAGATTGAGTAAAACTGGGATTAGCGTTCGTATAAGTTATACTGTCGCAATTTATAAGTATTTGTTTAGTGCAAGTATAGGCAACCTTTTCAGGCGGAGGGCCAAATTTCCCGAAGCCGACACAGCCAGTGGCCGCACGGAAAACGGGAGGTTACCGGCAGATAAATAGTAAAAAATTGATGAATTAACCCTAGTTTGTGAAACTGAATTGAATACCATGTTTATTTTCGTCTAAAATCCCATTTTAAGTAAAAAATGTCATGTATATAGGCATTCTGGTAGGATGTCGCAACAAAAAAGGGGAGGGGGAGGGGTTTTGATGCTGTGCCGCGGGCCGTAAGCGGCCTGCTAGGTTGCCGACTTTTGATGTAGTTTATAAGTGCCTCTATGGTGTTCGTGCACACTGGTTCAGCAGAACTTTCCATTGCGGATTCTGCCAGTGACAGTTTGCCACACTGCCGTAAGGCTTCGTTACGCGACGGCCCAGTCTATAAAAGGCGTTAAATTGATTTGTTACCCTTTCCCTTCTAGGTTCCTCATGTTATAGAACTCGCGAAATCAATCAGTTATATTACAAAGGGAAGGCGCAATTAAGCCATATCTCTAAATTATTTCGGATGACAATAATCGGCTTTAAAAAAGTATACACGTTTTGAATACAATGGAGTAAGAAAAGAAACATCCGGCCTAACAAATGACATCTCATTACCGAATAATAAAGAATGCCCCCAAGGATAACAGCGGCGAATATCTATGCTTACCCTAGAACGACGATTTGCGTCAGTTTAGCCAATATATTTGGTGTATGCGAGAGGAAAAACATAATCCCTGACGTGTGCAACATGTGGGTTTTAACCATAGCCATTGTGAGGACATTACCTCGTTAAAACTGCTGAAGAGAGCACAAGTTGTTGGTTGCAAGCAAGATGGGGATGTGGGAAAAAAAGGGTTAGATACAGCCCACATTAATAGAGAGATGATCGCGTTCTTTTTGACAGGCTCTCATTCTTCGAGAGTAGCGCTCGAAAGCCGCATGTTAAGCAAGAAGCCGAAGAACAAGAACTAGGACAACAAAAGCCAAGTTATATAAAGAGCAAGAAAGCCCCGGTAGAGATGACAGCTCCCACCAGGCGCCGCGGACAATCCAGTGGAGCTGTTGGCTCTATAAATGGAACAGGACGTGGCGCCCATTAAGCAGGCCATGAAGAACCGAATGACCGAGACAAAGACGTATCGAATCCACGGACAAAGCCGGACGCTCTTGTTTTTGCGCTCGCTTTTGTAAGTTTGTTTGACGTCTGCATGCGTTTGCTTCGTGCTTTTTGTTTGTGTGCCAGCATGTCTTTCGAACGGATGACGGACGAAGCGGAGTTTGCAGAAGACACGATTGGCCTCCATGAACGATCACGTGCAGGTGTACCTCGAAATATAGGGGCTTGCTCGTCGTTGGAGCTTCAGATGCAAAAGATTAAAATTAACCCGACTATGAGGAAGCGAAGAAGATAAATATGATCATAAGCAGACGATAGAAGAGCAGACGAAAAAAATGACGACAAGGTATAGAAGAACAGACGTAGGATGGGCAAACGATTGAAAAAATGAGCAGATGAAATATAAGCATATGTTAAAAGAGCAGCAGACGAAAAATGAACGCATGACAGAAGAGCAGACGAAAGGTGTGCAGACGATCGAATGGAAGACGAACACAAACCGGTATATGAATGACCGTGAGAAAACGTAAGACAAACGGTAGAGTCGCCATGATGGGAAAGTGGGCGATGACGGCTTTAGGCGAGCCATTGAAATGCAGACGATGGGCGTTATAATGGGTACAGGGTGAAGCAATAGAGGCGCGTCTGCAAATACGGGGTCAAACAGATAAGCGATGCATGCCGCAGGTAGCGGATGGGAGCGCGCAGAAGAATGGAGGATGCATACGTGGCATACACGTATACCGCCATGTTCGCGGCGTCTGGTACGGTGTCTCTCGAAGAGCGTGACTATATTTTTTTTTATTATGAGCGGCGCGTTGTTCCCCGCTCGTGAGCGGCTTAATTAATGTGAATGGCACGACGACGTGCTAGGTGCGTACTGGGGGATCAGTGAGACGCTCTCGAATTACGGAAAGGCATGAACAGGCCACGCGAAGTAAAGTCGTGTGCATGCATAGTTTAGGTTTATGGTTTCGCCCATGCAAAAAAACGCAGACCCGAGCACAGATGTGAACAGCACTCGAATAGGGCGTTTTAAAGGGCGAAGACATCGCCTAGCGGCTCAAAATTCCTGGAAAGCCGTATTCCGCCTATAGATGATAGCCTTTCTTGGGATACTCGAGCGCAGAAATCTTGGCCTGCCTCTGTGTTTGTCTTTTTGTCACGCGATTCAGCCACCTGGCCAGAGTTCAAGCATTTGTTGAACGCCCAGCCATCTTGAACAAGTTCAAGATGGCTGCAGTGCTTTGCACCCAATGCGATGCCTTGCACCAAAAATCCTACTGCCGACGATATGGTTATAAACGTCCTTGATGCTGCTACCCGGCCAGACAGAAATGGTACGAGAACAGCATCATGGGTGGCCAAAGAAGAGACCAGGACTCGAATAGGGCGGCCGGCAGAAGACTATCATCTTTCGATGACATTTGCAGATATGTGGTGAATTTTTTTTTATCCCAGCTACGAGAGCGAAGCGTGATGAAAGGGAGAGAGAGAGAGATAAAGATGCAAGGAAAGGCAGGGAGGTTAACCAGACGCACATCTGGTTTGCTACCCTGCACTGGGGAAGGGATAAAAGGAAGAAAAGAGGTTGCAGAGAAATGTCGATGAAAGGGAGGGCATGGGTAAATCTAAGCAGGTAAAATAGAAGCCTGCGGTAGCGAGTTGATCCTGACAGAGAAAATGCGGAGGCGTGTAAAGGGTGAAGCTCAATGCAGAAGAGGAAAGCAAAGCCGAAGCTACTGTGGGGGCGAAGCAAGAGGTGCCGAGAGGAGGAGAATGGAGGAGCCCGTATGGCTGTGCCGGTGAAAGGAGCCGGCCAATGGCGGCACGCGCCAGAGCGCACGTGATGCTGGTGAGAGAGGAGGATGAGCGCGCTGAGTTTCGGCGAAAGTGGAGGAACGGTGCGCTGATGCCACCATCTCCGGTGTTTCATCAGCCTTCGCAAAGTCAAGTCTGTTGAAGCTGCGTGTCATATTTCGCATCCCTAAGCTACTTTGTTGTATTTGCGAAAGATTTATAAGTGAACTTTAAATAGTGTCTGCAACATCGCTCGCAGAGCATCATTTTCTTACGAACTGCCTGTGATCTGTACGCTTACGTAGTATATCACGTATATTGCAGACAACCTCATTTCGTATACCTTTTCACTTCCTTGTACGTTGCAGAATGACGACTACTTATAGAACCACGACAAATAAGTTAGTAAGGCTACCCAGTACTCGTCTAAGAGGTTTGTAGAGCCCATCAATCTATCCGTGCACGCGCTAAGCAAAGCTCGTTGTATTTCGTAGATAGCGAAATACCAAATCCTCAGATGGGGTGTCTTGTCTGTCGCCGGACGCATACGCAAACACCCCCGCAAAACCCAGAAGCGTAGACCAGCCAGAACGGATTTCACGTGACTGTGGTCACGTGATGACAATCAGATTATCGAGTCCCTAGTTATAAAGAACCAAATGGCCGCCAGAACTGACAAGAGTGACCCTCGCAGTATACGGAGCATTGCACCCCGTGCTAACGGTATACGGCCGAACTGGTTCTGTCGAAATCTGGCTGTGTGTTTTATTAGGCACAATACCGAAGCAACTACAATCACTATGCATGACCTCGATCTAGCGAACGATGTTATCGCGACGGCCGTGTGGGATGTCCTGTCACGTATATTAGAAAGGCGCAGCTATCGACAATCGTGTGTGGTAGGCGACGTGATTTACAGGGAAAAACACATTAATGACACAATTAATCCGGAATGGAACGCCGACATGCTGCAGCGTCGTATGAACGGAAGCTCCCAGCGAGATAACCGCGGAGTTGCGACGCTACTCAGTAGAGCCTTCGCGGGTGATAACCGACGCATTTAGTTGAGGAGGGTATGACCGTTTTTGTTTCTTCCTAAGTGATAAGAAGGACGTTGTTTTTGGAGTGGTTATAAGGCTTATAGGTCAGTGCGAACGCGTGCCAAAACTCGCGCTGATATGAGCAGACGATAGTGGTCCGGGAAGCGACCAGAAAATAAGGACATCGAATGTCGTCGAGAAGCCGGCATATCGCAGTTGCCACGTAGAAGTGCGAACGCATCCGAATATGCACCAAGCGCTAATGTAACCTGGTGGGGCGTAGTAGGCGGATAAAAAGCATCGCGCCGTATAGCTTGCGTAAGCCTCGCTCTTAGCAGACGTACGTATTATGCGATTTCGAAACAACTCGCGTGTCGTCTGCTTTATGGAACGAGAGAGTATAGCGCGCGGCAAACGGCAAGATATATTTACGCAGCACTCAAGCAGCAGTATTATTAAATGCAGTGCCGACGGTTTAACGCAAGCCTCCGAGTTTCGCCACGAGGGTGTATAAAGTTAAGCTCTCCGAGTCGGGTCGCGTGCCTATAGACATAAGTATACTTCACCAGACTATGGTTGAGGCGAGAATCGAAAACAGCGCGAGAAAAAAGTGCATAGTCTGCAGCTCCGAGTGCAATTGCATCCGTTTCGGTCGGCTCCGATTTCTGCGTCACGTATGCAGAAGAAAGCGGTCGAAGAAAGCCGTGTAGCCATGTGCGAGCCGCAGAGAATGCGATCCGAAGTCAAGCCGAAGATCATGACATCCGCCGTCGCAGTCGATGTATGGTTTCGAAAATACGTAATAGCTCAGTTTAGCGGATGGCGACGCAAAAACGTGAAATGCGACCACAAAAATACATCATTCTCTGCTAAGTACAGTATAGAGGGCCCATGTGAAGAGATTTGTCGACATTTCGGCCAGAGTCGGGCGTGATGGAGTACGTACGTCGGCCGCAACATCAATAAGTCGCTTCACACGAATGAACTCAGCTATATTTTTGATAACGAAATTGGACGACCTCACCCGACATCTGTTTGTATAGCGAACCTTGAAGACAAGCAGAACAATACGTGCCACGGAATTTCCTGCGGTGTACTTAGTCGATACTCGAGATGTGAAATTTCCGAAAATTTTGGGCAATCGAAAAAAAATGTTTTATCGTGTTTTCTTCTTCGAAATTTCGGGAAAAAATGAAAAAAAAACAATTTTTAAACGTATTTATTGTCGCGTCGTAATAGTTTATTGCCAAGCGTCGAAAGCAATAACTTTCCTTATGTAAGTGAGAGAAATAAAACCATTTGCCTATTTTCATAAACGAATACGGCATCTAGCAGATCCAAAGCATGCTAGAAGCACCACCGCGAACTTATTTAGTTCTCTGTGAATGGGTGCGGCTTCGTAGAATTGTTACGACAGTTATAACAAAGAACACAGAAATGTCTATTTTGTCGTGGCCTCGACTACGGAGACGTTGATCAAGATGGTAAAAATATGAAGTTAGAACTTTTATCTAGAGTCAGCATCACTGGCTTCATCTGTAGACTTCTTTATCAGATGTCACATTGGAAAAAGCGTATAGCTGCTGTTGCAGCGACTATCCGTTTCCTGCCAACGATCCCTTCGACCGCGAAGTGCATTAGGACGTGAATTGATATGTACCGAAGACGACGAAAAAAAAAAATTGCCCGCAGCTTCCCTCGGGGGAACACTGAGGAGGATGCGGACCATATAATTGGTTAACGGGGTGTTAAAGTGCGACTTACTTGGGTCGATGGCTAAATTGGTTAACGTGGTTGTGAAATGGGGTGTTAAAGTGCGACTTACTTGGGTCGATGGCTAAATTGGTTAACGTGGTTGTGAAATGGGGTGTTAAATTGCGACTTACTTGGGTCGATGGCTAAATTGGTTAACGTGATTGTAGGAGGGGGTGTTAAATGAGTGAACACGTACACACGTATGCGAAAGGGCGGCGCTGGTCGAAGGGACGTCGATCATTGTGTTTGTGGATTCGTTGGAATTCATTTCACCGCGACCTTGGACGTCGACGCGCCGTACAAACCAACCGACGAGCGGCAACTGAGCGAGCGAGTGCCGACCTTGAGTATATATACAGAACGACGGCGCATGCACTGTCAGCTGTTGAATGTTCTCGAAGCGCGACGCCACATGCGCGTCCACTGGAGAATCAGGAGAATTGTAGATGTCGAACGCGGTGTGTAGAGGAGGAAGGGTGCACAGATGGTGGAGGAGTGAAGCGCGCGCGGTGTGTAGAGGAGGAAGGGATGCACAGATGGTGGAAGAGTGGGCGACGGCGCGACGGCGCATGCGCGCGCGTCAGCTGTCGAATGTTCGAGAAGCGGTGCGGACGGCGCGGACGGCGCACTACAAGGCGCGAGTATAAGATGCTCCGCATCTAAAAGCACAACATTTTCCTAGGAGGGATTTGAACCCATAACCTTTGGCGACCACGGCTTCGTTGCTCCTCTGCAGCGCCGCATCGTATGCTACACTGCGGCGCGGCCGGCGTCTCCAATTCACTGAAAAGCTCACCCATGACAGTGGTGCGGTTACAGATTTTAACGCAAGACAAGAAAGGCGCCCGCAAACTGTTTGCCATCTCGAACAGTACCAGAGGTCGTAAAACAGGATATATCTCAGGCGCGACCCAGCTTAGCCACTTACGTACAGGAGCCGAAGACGAAGAGAGGGAGAGGACTTGTGCCGGGGAAAACAGAAATAAAAGTGGCGCCAACCTTATCCATTGCTCTGTCCCGGATTTCGCAAAAAAACGTGCGGCCGCTCTGTTCAGCGGTCATGATCAAGCGCGCAATCGCGTTGACACCGAAACAACGGCAAGAAAGAAAGAAAGAAAGAAAGAAAGAAAGAAAGAAAGAAAGAAAGAAAGAAGGAAAGAAGGAAAGAAAGAAGGAAAGAAGGAAAGAAAGAAAGAAAGAAAGAAAGAAAGAAAGAAAGAAAGAAAGAAAGAAAGAAAGAAAGAAAGAAAGAAAGAAAGACTCCTTCACGGGGGTCCGACGAGAGCACGCATACTAACGAGCTACGGTTTCGTGGCGAGGACTCTTAGCAGGCGGCGTCCAAGGCCAGCCGTACCCGGCGGCCAATAGAGGACGCCGGAAATCGGTGACGTCACCCGCGAAGGGCACAAAAGCGCGCGAAACGTTTTTTGGCGGGCGGCGAAGAGTGTATGTCCCGGGGCTATACACGAAAAGACAGAAGCGGGAACACGTAGGAAACGTAGACGCTTTAATTGAGGCAGGAAGGGCGATTATCCGAAACATAATACAGAGTTGCTCTGGGATAGAACGGAACGCTTCGTATAGGTGCTATGCCTCCAAGTGAAAGCGATGTTCAAGCGTAGTTGACGCGGGACGGCACACGTCCTTGGCAGGTCAGCAGCCTTACTGTTGTAACGTAAGCACAACCGAAGGGGATGTGATCGGTGGGAAAGCTTCGAGAGACATGATGCTTGCGTAATGAGTAAATTTATGCAAGTTGCCGTGGCGAGTTTAAAAAACAAATTCTTGATCGAACTAAGCTATCAGCGGGAACACGGCGCAGAAGACAAAGAAGGGTGAAGCACACATAGTACAGTGAACTTGTCGCCTTTCCTTCTCCTGCCCTGTTTTGTGCTGTGTTCCCTCCAGTACCAACCCGCCCAAGCGTCGACGCTGAATGATCGGTTTACGTGCATGGAGTGCAAGGTCAGGCCACCGCGCGGAGCACAGGCGGGAAACATAAACGGAACGAACTCACGGCAAAGCACGTTTCTCGCTTAGGGCTCACTCAGACTCATAGAAAGCTCTGCGCAGCCATGGACATAAGAATGACGTTCGCCAAGATACTTTTTAGCTGCGAAATACCCCAGAGTCATCCAACTTATTACTCAGCAGGGCTTGTTCCTCCTTCAATGCTCCTCCTTGTTCGAACTCACCTACCGTATGCCTGCAAGGTAGAATCGCTCGGACTCCCGAGTCACCGAAATTGGGCTTATCTGCAGTTTCGCTTGGACTCTCCATATTGCGGCTTAGCCAGACTCACTCGGAGACTGCAAAATTAGGCTAAAGCCGGGCTTACTCAATTCCACTCACCAAAACACAACTCAGCCAGGTTCACTCGGACTCAAAGTCACCAAAATTCTACTCACAGTCGCCAACACTCTACTGAGCCAGGTTCACTCAGTCACCGAAATTATGTTGAGCCAGATCCACTTGGATGCACGAGTAACAAACATTCAGCTCAAACAGGTTTTCTCAAATTCAGTATAACCAAAATCCAGTCAACTCTCGTACACAGTGACACTGAAAACTCTGCTCAGGAACACTGATTCGGAGCCGATAAATTTCTGTCTACTCAGCCGAACTCGCTGACCAAAACATAACTCAGGCAGATCCACTTGGACTGTTCTGTTCTGTTCTGTTTTAACTGTTTTGCTGTGGAGAGGTTGAGGTGCCTATTGCCTCGGCTACTCCATATCACAAAGTTCTGCAGCGAAAAATAAAATAATAATACAGAACTTATAACCACGAAAACTCTGCTCAGCCGTGCTCAGCGTACTGAAGCTCTTCAAGGAACTACGCAGTTAGGCTTACTCGATTTCAAACTAGCCAAAGTTCTGCCCATCTGAGCGCAGCACCGTACATGTCATTGTACATGATTCTGTCAAACTTGCTCAGAGTATTAGAAACCTTACACAGCCAGGCTCACTCAATCTTCCGCACTGAAATTCTACTAAGACAGATTTAATCAGTGAACTGAACTCTAATAAGCTTAACAAATTTGTTACAGTTGGTCATTATTCGTCAAAGCATATCCGAGTTACAAAAAAATAGGTTGTTTTATTGAAAGATTTATATATGCGACCTTCATAGGGTTCCCAACGTAGTGCGTCGCAAAACCGCTGAAGACGACCCCAACTAAGTGCTTTTTTGACGCTGTTGATAATGTTCCGAGCTTAGGGCATTGTGATACCGTTGGCAAGGTTCACAATGAAGCGTTTTGCGGTACTGTTCACAAGTTACCAACTTAGTTCTTCGTGGCAGTGTTTCCCGCGTAGGGCTTCGCGATACTGTTCAGAAGTTTTTGACGAAGTGTTTTCCGACACTGTTGCGAAGCTTTCTACACGCAGTGCTTGCGATGCTTTTGGGAAGTTCCCAGTGAAGCGCTTTGCGAAACTGTTGACGATTCCCCAACCTAGGTCTTCGTCGAACTGTTGAGAAGTTGCCACGTAAGTGCTTTGCGATATTATTGAGTTCTCAACGTAATGATGTGAGACACAACTTAGTGCATTCAATGCCGTTCTAAGCATTTCGACCGGATAGTCGCTAGATACACCACATCGCTTATATTCGTAGACCTCTCCTGTTCGCAAAACTAACAATTTCTTTAATGACAGCATTACTCGAATGTCATGCACGGTTCACATGTCTAATCAGATCTGAGAGTCTAGAGATTTTCCACTGATAATAATAACAGTTTAATAATTGTTGGAGTTTGGCATTCCAAAACCAACCATATGATGATGAGAGACGCCGTAGTGAAGGGCTCCGGAAATTTCGACCCACCAGGGGTTCTTTGACGTGTACTGAAATCTAAGCATACGAGCCTCAGACATTTTCGCCTGCATCGAAAATGAAGCCGCCACGGCTGGGATTCGATCCCTCGACCTTCCAGTCAGCAGTGAAACGCCCAAACCACTAGACCACCGTGGCTGGGCGCTCTGCCGCTGAGAAGGATGAAAGTCGTCGGTTCGAATCCCGGTGGTATAGACGCCCTCATTTAAGAGGTCAGTGCAAAAATGCACCCCCCCCCCCCCCCCCCGATGAAGAAGTTGCTAGGGAGCGTTGGACCTAGTCCACTAACATAAGTCTACGAAATAATGAGACACCTGCTTTTGGAGCCGGAATATCACGTGCGCATTTTATGCATATAAGTATGCCTTGGGTTCTAAGAAAGTTTGTTATTAATGGCGTTAGACGCTATTCATAAATATAAGTCAAGAAGAAATTGAATTTTCGCATCTAGTACAAAGGAATATGGAGTTTGAAGAGCTCCATGCCTTCCGAATTGAACCAATTAATTTCTGAGCTGCAACTGGAGGTTTTCCAACCAAGCTAAGTGGCCAATTATGTCAATCTGCCAGAGTACACAACAGAACAGGTGCATAAGCATCTAAATATAGAATCCCAAACAAAATGTTATCAGTTGTCTTTGGCACGAAAGCTCACCTATTCATATATACCACCGTCCGCCAAAGACCGCATGCTAATTGGCACGAACTGGCAAGATGTCAGCCAAGATAATTTGCACCGTTTTACTGATCGGTGAGACTGGTTTCATAAATAGTCGGCCTGATTACACTCATTCTGTTCAATTACGCCTATTCTTGAATGCAGGACAAGTGATACGTACAAATTAATCTATTGCCTGCTATGACGTCTCTGTGCGAGCGTAATTGCACTTTCGTAACTTGAACAATTTCATCAAATCAAACGCCCTGTGCGAGTTTCCGTGGCCCGTTCTCACCAAACAACCGTCGACCCAGAAAGAGCAAGATATGGTATCTACGATGTCGGCCACCTATACGTGTCACCTTTTCTCGCAATTAGGCCAGATGACGGCTTTTCCGAAGACCTTCAGGTCCAAAGATATCGGACGAAAGATATTTTGTGCCTCAACAACAACCGCCAGGGGTCTTTTCCGCTGCGCTGTAATCTGACGTCTGCTTGTTCGTCTGATGTCTGGAGGTCACCAAGCCCACTGTTACTTTGTAAGCTTCCAGGGTGAGTTATCATAATGTATGCAGTGCCATTGACAACAAAAACCTTACACGAACTCAACAGTCGGGTCAATTTTTCGATCTGACTACTCTTGTGAAAGTACTTGAACCTGGAAACATACAGCCTTGAAATTGGTTGTATGATGTGGAAGCAAACGAACAGGTTCGCTACCTTATGTTATATCTGGCTTGTGTAACCCTCGTTTTTATAAGCAACAACAACGACGGCTTCTTTTAGTTGTCGCACAACTGAACTGTTCCCGACAACTGCCTATATGTTTCCACCAACCTCAAAAGAAGGATCCTCCGGATGCCTTTGCCAGGTATCCAAACGCTGGGAAGAGCGCAATGCACACAACGAACACTTCGTCGTCAAATCCTCGCACTTCGAGCGCGCAGCACAACTTCTCGCATCACGGCACACAGAATACGAATGCACAGTTCATCATTCGAGCGACACGATGCCCGAGACTCCCTTGACCGAGCGAGCGGCGGCGGTAGTAGTTCCGGGAGCCGAAACGTCCCGGCGACGCGTTCCGAAGCTTTCGTTTCGAAACTAGCGACGTACTCGTTAGTAACGTTTATCCGCCGTTTATTTCAGCGGCGAGCCACAGGGAACCAACTTGTCGAAAACGTCCTGAGGTTTCAGCCGTCGTACACGAATACCGCAGCACACACACACGCATACAAGCAAGTTCACCGAGCGCCAAGCGTCGTCTGCTCGCTGCTGAGGGGCTGTCGTCTGCTCCGTGCGATGACGAGAGAAAGGGTAAAACGAGAAAACGTGAGAGGACGAGGAGAATGATGGCTCGCTGTTGCCAGACGTGCAGCGCTGAGTCGCTGTTGCGCAGCCTAGCCGAGCGTCGTCTGCTCCGAGTGATGAGGAGGTGTTGGAGAGGAGGGAGCGAGAAAACGCGAGAGGAGGAGTGACGCGGCGTTGCCAGACGAGCAGCGGGAAACGTCCAACATTGGTGTCACCTTATCGCACGCGTCAGGCCGGCGGCAGCGGGCAAACAACGAAAATAACGAACATACATAGAAGAGAGTGCGGTGCACTTGAAGTGCGGGTCGAAGCAAAAACCCGTTTGCTTTTATGGCGTTTTCTCTAGCAACGTTCGGCCAATGCACACGCGGGCTAGCCGGCTGTTCGACTTGCTCCCGCGAAGAGGAAACTCTAGTAACGTCGGACTCGACTCCGATAAATATGCATATGCCTGTATACCGCCATGAAGTGCCGAGAATACAGTGAAACTCATTTTAATCAGCAGCTGCAGGATATTTTTGTTCGATTTGTTACACCAACAATGAAAGGACGAGCCATAAATATTCTTCAGTTAAAAAGGAGAATACTGACGAGGGTTGTTAGGTGGTTTCGTTGGCCCATGAACACTATGGGAGAACACCGCACACTACGTGACAGTGAAAAACACAGGACAGCACTCTATTTGGTGTGTTCGTTACGTTTGTTGTGAATGACGAATATTATCTATATAGTTCTTGAATCAGCCAGCCCACCGAAATGTATGTAAATATTTTTTAACCTAATATACGAGTTGGAATATTCAGTTTGAGCAAACACTTCGTTTCTCTCATTTTTCGGGACAGATATTGGCAGCAAACTTGCGAGTTTTCAAGGCAAGCTTCAGAACTTTTACGCGTTGGGGCGTTCATAGTGAACACTGTGAACGCTTTCTACATGGCACGTTAAACCATTAATTCGTTTCTAGGCATGAGACGACCAGTCATGCAATACCAGGTCAGTTTTGTAAGCTACATTGTCTAAGATTCAGAACAAGTAGCTCGCTTAACAATCACACGCGATAACTCATCTGTTATGAGTTCAATCCCTATTTTGTAACGAGCACTTCATGGACTACGGTAATCCTCAGATGATCTAGTGACTGTAACCGATAAGTCGACTGAATGCATATTGTAGCCAATCGTCTGCTAAACGCATCAGCGAACCAGTTCAAATAGTCTAATGAGATCAACTACTATAGCTCGTTTAGTCATCGTAACGCATGATGAATGCTCAGGATACGTACTCACAAACTGCGTCCTCTAAAAGTTCGGACTTGGCGGAAAAACCGCTAGAAGATAACCAGCTGATATATCGTTAATGGCAGGAGGCACGCAATAGTTCAAATGAGGCATTCCGGTGGGTAAAGAAGAAATCGAGAAAGCGAGTTTTTTAAAACCAGGTTTCTCAATTTTCTTTCAAATAAACTTCTCATGCCTCTTCAACGCGCACAAGAAATAATAAAAGATGACTGAAGTTCTGACAATGGATAAAGAGCAGGTTGATTGATTTGTGGGGTTTAACGTCCCAAAACCACCATATGATTATGAGAGACGCCGTAGTGGAGGGCTCCGGAAATTTTGACCACCTGTGTTTCTTTAACGTGCACCCAAATCTGAGCACACGGGCGTACATTAAACCCCTCATATCGATCGATATCGATTGATCGTTTCTGAGTGAGTTCGGCTGCGTAATACTTTAGTGAGTTTGTTTGAGAGTGAGTCCGGTTGAGGAAACCTTTGATGAGTCTAATATCGCGTGAGCTTTTGGCCTTCAAAATACTTGAGCGGGTCCGGATGAGCTTTACTGCCCACGCATGGTCCTATCTACCCAATTTCAGCGTTACTATAGGCCGTATGTGGGCTCACGTCTACTCGTGTATATTCCACCCACCAGAGTTTGTATACGACAACTCACGTTTATTGATCACAGGGGTCTCTCACGGAGGAGGGTTGGGAGGGCGTGCTTCGACTGCCCCGCGCAACCTCTTTCACGGGAAGTTCCGATAAGGATATCCCGCGTGCATCGCGTCGTTCATGAAAATTTCGTCCCTTGATTGAAACCCCTGACAATTTGTACTTGAAGGTAGGCACGAGATCGAATGACGCCACCTCGATCACCGATTGTGAGATAGTGGCATTAAAGAGTATTGACACTGTAATTAAAAAAAAATAATTACACGCTAACTCATCCACGAGTCGACTTAATCAGACTCACTTAGACTCAGATTGAGCCGTGAGTATCAGCCTGAGTCTGAGTGAGTGCGGGTGGGCAATATTTTGGTTAGTCGGAGTTGGGGTGAGCCCTAAGCGCAAAATATATTTCTTGAGTGACTTCAAATAAGCACCACCTTTTTTTTTCAGACCTATGATGCCACTGCCACGCATTTTTTTTTTTGAGGGGGGAGGGGGGGGGGGGGTCACCGACAGCTCAGACGTGTATAGGCCGACAAGTTATACCGGCGTACTTATGACAACGATTGAAAAATCAAGATTGGTGCCAGTTATTTAGGTTCGTGATGATAAACAGCATGAAAAAGGAAGATACAAAAAAGGTAAGAACTACACAAGACGAGCGCAGTGCAGCCGTGTGTGTCTTCTTTTTTCGTCGCTTTCGCTCACTCTTTTGCACTGTAGCTTATTAAACATCCATACCAACTAGCCTATAGCTTAGCACTCTTTCATGCCAGTTCGTGTGCGAGATCTAGCAGTTCGCTAGTTATCACTGCTGGTCGTAGTCGTCGTCATCATAATCATTATCATCATCTTCTTCTTCATCATCATTATTATCATCATCATCATAATCGACCGTACTACGCTCACTGGAAAGGTAAAGGCCTTTCCCGCGTTCCGCTTATCAACCTGGTCCTGTGCTTTCTACTGTGAAGTCATACCTGCAAACTTCTTAATCTCATCTGCCCACCTATTTCTGTCTCCTCCTCACGCTCCGCCGCGGTGGTCTAGTGGCTAAGGTACCCGGCAACTGACCCGCAGGTCGCGGGATCGAATCGCGGCTGCGGTGGCTGCATTCTCGATGGAGACGAAAATGCTGTAGGCCCGTGTGCTTATAGATTCGGGTGCACGTTGAAGAAACCCAGGAGGTCGAAATTTTCGGAGCCCTCAACTACGGCGTCTCTCATAATCATATGGTCGTTTTGGGATGCGAAACCCCACATGTCTATCTCTCCCCTTCGCGCGTCTGCCTTCTCTTGGGACCCAGACAGTTACCCTGAATGACCAGCGGTTATCCTGCCTACGCGCTACATGCCCGGCCCGTTACAGCCAGTCACTCTGGTGGTTATTGCTAGTACTCTGGACTCAATCATGCGGTAATGCGGTCGTCTGATGACTATCACTCGGTTCTTAAACGTTGCGAAAAACGTTCTGATGCGCAATGAAAAAACTCGACTATACTTGCAGAACTGTATTTTTATCTCGTGGGAGAACTGGATCGGGTAAAAGAGCAGAAGGGACGCAACGGGGACAGAAGGGTATCTGCTTGAGTCCGTCTATTTTGACGAACCCGATAACGAGAGATGCTGTCACCGTAACGGCAGCAACGGCTACGAACAGATAAGCAGGCAAGGTAGATTAAAGGCATAGATTAGTGCGGTGTCATTGGAAATAAGGAAATAAGGGCGGAGTAGCTCTCGTACGAAAGCTCAATAAGAAAGGCGGGTTTCAGGAGAGAAGCCTGGCGATACAGAAGACGCAGAAGAAAAACACAAGATGATGCAGATGATGTCGCTCTTTTTTTTTCGAAACTGGAACCAGAAGCGCATTACCAGAAGGAAAGAGAACAACTCACACGGCGGACTATGTGGGGGCTATCCACTTAGGGGGGGGGGCGCTGCTGGCGATTTAGGAGCGACTCCCGTCCCGAAAGTTGAACTTGATACAGTTTCAGGCCGCACGATCAAGTTGCGCGGGATCAAAGGCCGGGTAACCTGTCACGTCCGTCGCAGCTTTTGGCTGGCCAGTTTCTACAGAGGAGGTAAGTGTAAAAAAAAAAAAAGAAAACGAGAAACGACAGCGGCTGAAACGCACACTGTGCTCTTGTTTGTATGTACGTTTTTTTTTTGGTTTCTTCCTGAGGACT